>NW_019524821.1:89890-95757 GCF_002814215.2 Seriola lalandi dorsalis | reverse complement strand
GATCAGCATCAAAAGAAACTAACGTACACAGAAAATAATCAGAACTAAAAACTCAAAAAGAATTTCATGACTCATTTAAAATCCAAGACAAAAAGGTCAAAGTTCAAGAAAAGTGATTTAAATCAAGAAAAAAAATCTTCAAACGTAAAACCTAAACCAGCAAATGTCTACACAATGACACCGGATGAGAGTACAGTCAGAGGGACAGTCAGAAGTACAGTCAGAGGGACAGTCAGAGGGACTACAGTACAGTCAGAGCTACAGTCAGAGGGACTACAGTCAGAGGGACTACAGTCAGAGGGACAGTCAGAGGGACTACAGTCAGAGCTACAGTCAGAGGGACAGTCAGATGTACAGTCAGAGGGACTACAGTACAGTCAGAGGGACAGTCAGAGGGACTACAGTCAGAGGGACTACAGTCAGAGCTACAGTCAGAGGGACTCAGTACAGTCAGAGGGTACAGTCAGAGAGCTACAGTCAGAGGGACTACAGTACAGTCAGAGCTACAGTCAGAGGGACTACAGTACAGTCAGAGCTACAGTCAGAGGGACTACAGTACAGTCAGAGCTACAGTCAGAGGGACTACAGTACAGTCAGAGCTACAGTCAGAGCTACAGTCAGAGGGACAGTCAGAGGGATTACAGTACAGTCAGAGCTACAGTCAGAGGGACTACAGTACAGTCAGAGGGACTACAGTACAGTCAGAGTACAGTCAGAGGGACAGTCAGAGGGACTACAGTACAGTCAGAGGGACTACAGTACAGTCAGAGGTACAGTCAGAGGGACTACAGTACAGTCAGAGGTACAGTCAGAGGGACAGTCAGAGGGACTACAGTACAGTCAGAGGGACTACAGTACAGTCAAAGGTACAGTCAGAGGGACTACAGTACAGTCAGAGCTACAGTCAGAGGGACAGTCAGAGGGACTACAGTACAGTCAGATGTACAGTCAGAGCTACAGTCAGAGGGACAGTCAGAGGTCTCAGTAGCATGTTTGTAGCAGAGCAGACTCGTCTTGTTTCTGTTGTGGTTTCTGACTGTTGTTTTTGGCTGTTCTTCATCTGGTGCCTCCTCCGCCTGGACTCACTGCGTGGATGCTGTAGTGGTTACTGCTGGATGACATCACCTGTACACAGAACAAGGTTAGAACCTCCGGTCTCCTGAAACACAGCTACACACACACACACACACACACACACACACAGCCAGAGGCCATCAGCACCACAGTCACATGACACAGGTCTCTGCAGGGCTCTGAGAGCGAAGCGACGTCAACATCAAACCATGTCAGATATGAGAGAAATATTGTGATTGGAGTTATAATCCTGAAGGTTCCTGACTGCTGTTGACAGACAGTCTCATTCAGACACAGCTCCAGTTTAAGTGACCACAGAAATATCAGTGCAGCCAAACAAACCCTACGTTGTTTCAATGAAGACGACTGTTAATGTGGTCTGACATAATAAAACTACACTGTCTTTCTTCCACATCACATCCAGTACAACACTACCAGCCCAAAACACTTCCAACCGGAGAAACAAGCTGCAAATTCATAAATGACGAAGATTCAAAAACACATACGGAAATACAAAACAAACACAACAACGGGAACGTGCTGCAGGAAGACAAGACAAATACATGATCAGCAAACACAGACAAAAGCGCTGCTCGTTCAGACAACACAACGGAGGAGCTCCAGGCCTCTAGGGGGAGCTCTCAGGTAAAGCGCTCTTACTTTAACTGAGGTCTCTCCTCCTCCCCGGCTCTTTAGGAGACCAGCAGCAGGTCTGAGTCTGTTCACTCCGAACGCGATCACAGATTTGTTTTGGGGTTTTTTGTTTTGCCAAAACAAAGACATGAAACGAAGAAAAACATGTTGTTGCATCAGTTCTGTATTTGCAGCTTGTTTGCTGTTCATGTCTTTGTTTTGTCTTCCTTCAGCATGTTCCCGGTGTTGTGTTTATTGTTTATGAATATGCAGCTTGTTTCTCTGATTGCTTTGGGTTTTGGGTTTTGGGTTTTGGGTTGCAGCACGTTTGCCCTTGTCGGCCACTGTAGGTAAGTGCAAAATGTAAATGCACTAAATAGATTAAAAATAATATCAAAAAATCCTGTTTGATGACAAAGTGGTCCCTGAGGAAACCTGGCACTAATGTCACGTACCAAAAATACTATAGTGGTGTTCAGACTGAACACAATGTACATTTTCAAAGTCAGTGGAAAAGACAAAAAACAAATTTAGTCCAGGTAACGTGAACTAAGGTGAAACTGTGAATGACTGAATGAGATAAAATATCTGACCATTAGATTTTGATTATTCCACATTCGGGTGTCAGAAAGACAGAAGACAACAAGAAAATATCTGACAGTATCTGTGATTTTATATTTGATGACTGGATGATGTAGAATTTACTTCCAGTACACGACGACTGTCTCTGCTCCTCTACAGACCCACAGATACCCTGTCATGTCCTTCAGACCGGACACATTAACACAGGGACTCAAACAGCTTGTGCCTCGGCTCTCAGCTCAACGTCTCACTTCCTTCATAATCTGATGCATTGTTTTATTGCCAATTTTGTAATTTGGATTGCTGGTCGGCGTCTATAAAGCGAAGAGGACGTGAACGGCACAGAGCTGCACGTGTCTGATTCCCTGAGCAGCTGATACAGACCTGGAGACCAAGGCAGCAAGCTGCAGTGAGACGCTCTGGGTTACAGCATGCAGAGACGCTCAGACGCTGGGTCCATGTTCAGGGGCCACATCCTGAGCAGGTCTGGCCTACAGCTGTTCCTGCCTTCACCGATGCGTCATAAAGCGCTGCTCCTGTCGCCTAGCAACCTTTACAACACTTCATTTATTTATATTTTTTTTCACAAAAACTTGAGGACTCAACCCCCTGAGGTCGATGGACGTTTCTATTAATTAGAAATATGGTTTGAATGTTGTTAGAATCTGTCGACTCCCCAATTTCTGTTTTATATTCTTTCGAGATTGTGCGTGACTCAAAGCCGGAGCTGGAAGGCCTCGAAGCAGACCTCCAAAAACTAGTTAAAGTAGAGAGACAGACAACATTTAGCATTTATTACACATTTATCTACTATTTAACCACATGTTGCTCTATTTCTATGAACCTAGAGACTTTAGTGAAAACATCAGTCAAGGTTTGTTTTCACAAGAGATTTGGAGAATTTCAAAAAAACAGGCATCAGTTTTTCAGCATTTGAGCCAAATGATCTTTTTGAACAGTGTAAAGAGTCAAAAAGGGGCGTCGTTATAGAACGAGCTGAGATTATTCTGAAAATTGTCATATAGGAAATAATGCAGAAGTTGAGAAAATACTTAGACTTCAGAGGGTTAAAGCCCTTCGTTTGAACAGTTGTACAGAAGTGACAGTGAAATCCTCAGGCTCTTTGTCACTGTCGTTTGCTTCCATATTATTTTTATTACTGGGGTGCAATGAATCTTGGGATAGGTTGGACCAGGAAGGATCCACCTGTCGGGGCGCCCGTCACTGTGACGCAGTCGCTCTTCAAATGTGGCCCCTGAATTAGACACAGCTCCGGTGTTGAAGTGACGGTTTAGTAACACACTCCAGTCTTCTCCCTGACTTCCTGTTCTCTCACACCATACAGCTGTTTGAGCTGAACACGTTCTGCACCATGACTCAGTGTTTACATCGACAGTGAAGAGTGAAGCTCGTTAAGTTATTGAAGTTTAAAACTGAATGAATCGAAATGATATGTTTGCTGCCCCTGCGTCAAACCACCGAACCGCTCGTCACCTCACGAGCCAAACACCCCCGTCGATCTAAGTATGAATCTAGCGTCTCTTAGCTTGTTGTTGTGTTCTGCTTCGTGACTAAAACCTGCCGAGGCTCCGTGACCTGCTCTCCGTCAGCATAATCTCATGTTTCACTATGTCATGTCTTCATCAAAATGAACTTTAACAGCCAATGTAAACTCTGTCCATCGTTATGTTTTTATTCCTCTGCGCCACAACAGTCGGAGCGGCAGCCATTTTGTTTTCAGGTTGTCCGTCAGTTCGTCTCATTCTGGTGGACACGATATCTCAATAACGCCTTGACGGAACTTCTTAAAATTTGGTAAAAACATTCAGCTGGACTCAAGGATGAACTGATTAGATTTTGGTGGCTAAAGGTCAAAGGTCAAGGTCAGTGTGACCTCAAAAAAACACTCTTCAGCCATTACTAAAGACTTCACAGCAATTATGACAAAATATTTATTTTTTATTTTTATATTTTATATGACTGGATAAACAGGGATGTAATCTGAAACTGAATTTAAGTATTTAAATTATAGATATTAAATTATGATATTATTTATCTGTTTTTAGTATTTTTATTGTTATTTTGCAGTTTTCTTTCTTTGTTCTGTCACTTTGCTGCTGTAATACGACAGATTTCCACTCTGTGGGATGAATAGAAGAATATTTGATCTGATCTCAGTCAACAACTGAAGTTAAAGCTTGAAGGGTTTTATCAACATGAGAGTGTCTTAATTTAATGTTTCATTATGTCATGTCTTCATCAAAATGACATTTAACTGCCAATGTGAACTTTTTATTTGTCTCATAACTTGTCAAATGGCAGTATGGATTTAATGACCACATGAAGTCCTGGTCTGAGGAGCACACAGCAGCACATAAAAATCATTATTTTATTTATGAGCCTCCAGTAAAAAATAATGTTTTAATTAAAAAACCCTGAATGTGCAGAAGAGAAGAGGAAGACACGGAGAAGTCTGGAGGATTGGAGTATGCATGCAGACATTAGTCCCACTGTGGTGAATAGTGCAGTCACAATGACAGAGAGACGTCTTCACGTGGAGTTCATGATGGAAATCAACAACTTTTCAAAAGGCCGCGCTGCCACAGACCCTGTGAAAAGCTGCGTCACCGGGGACGACGACACAGACTGTGTGACATGAACAGGAAGTAAGATGTGTACGTCTGATGGGCAGGTGGGGTAGTGATAGAGAAATATCATATAATACCTCCAACGAGACGGCAACCAGTCACCTGTTAGCTTTCAGTGGTATCCGTTTGTAAAAGCTGTCGCGATCAACGGACCCTAAAATGTACAGTGAGTGTGTCAGCTGTTGGACAGAAGGTGTGTTCGTCTCTCGGACTTCACGACAGTGGAAATGACAGACAGGCTGAACTGAAGTGTGACAATATGAACCTGTACATGTAGTTTGTGTTTCCTTGGTTTCCTGAATTAAAAATTAAAAAGATGTTAAAATGACATAAAACACTGTTGGTTTTACTTTTGTATCTGACGATGACTGAGTGAGTAACCGTCAGACTGACACTGGACTGAGTGGATGAAACCTCAGTATGACCTGTAGTTAAAATAGCAGGAAACTCTCTGAGTGTGTCAATGATCAACATATCTACAAACTTTAAAATCTCAAACATGTTGGCGGCCGACATCCGACCCTGTAACAATACAGAAGCCAAATAATGTGTTCCCACAGTTTTTATTTAAATGGTAACGATCGAACGTTCAGGGCTGAACTGAAACCTGCAGGAGAAGCTCCGTTTTTCTTTTCTGTTTGACAGGTAGAGCTCGCTCGTCTTCTCGCCATCTGTCTCTGACGCTTCCTGTTTCTAATGATTCTGCAGTTGTTACCATGGATGTGATCTGTTAGCACACAATCACACTGAGATGGTAAACAAGTCTATGATGAGGTCTGGTGACATAAAAGTTCCTGTCATTAGTTTATCACAGTAATTGGCCTTAATATGAGAAAAAAATAAACAATGAAAGGAGTTAAATATTAATAATGTTTTTAAAGATAATTTAGTTTTAAAACATTTTAAAACATCATTGATATTGATTTATAT
>NW_019524821.1:88016-89429 GCF_002814215.2 Seriola lalandi dorsalis | reverse complement strand
CACCTTCGCGGCCCACCAGAGGGCCGGGGCCCACGGGTTGGGAACCAGTGTGTTAGAGAACTACTGGAAGTTAAGCAGGTATTTTAAAGCAGCACAAACCAAATGATCTATTGGACCTCACTCTTCTGTCTCATGTTCTTGTGTGTGATCAGTGGTGAGGAGCAGAACCAGAGGGTGAGGGACACAGAGTTAGTGGAGAGTATAATGCAGTGATGATGATGATGATGATGATGATGAGGATGAAGATGAAGATGAAGACACAGATACACTCACAGCGATGCTGTGGCTGAAGCCAGAGCCTGGCTGGGGGCTGGTGGCGCTGATGTAGTTGCCCACACCAGAGTCCTGACTGGCGGTTCCATAGAGGTCCGCTACGGGACCGGGACTGTTGGCCCCGGGAAAAGCTCCGGGCCGAGCTGGGTTGGTTCCTGTGGAGGGAGGGGCAGAGGAGAAGGAGGATGAGACACACAGAGGTGACGGTGTATTTGAGATATAAACGTCCTGACAGGTTAACGTGTGAAACGCTGCAGAGGAGGATCCTTCAGTTCACCTGTCAACCAGGTTCTCTTCAGTCAGGAGCTCAGGTGTTTCTCATTTACATAAAAAGATGTATTACTGTGGATTTTACCAACCTGGTCCCCGTCAAACTACATTCATCCTCAACTATTTTAGTCATTTATGGTGATTCACACTCTCACTGAAGGTGTAGGGCTTTCACACTGGAAAACAAGGGGTTAGGAAGGAGGGTCATCGTCCAGGTGTTAGAAATAAAGTTGCTCAAAATAGAAAAAGTTTAGTGTAAATTCAGTCAGACTCTTTTCCTGAGTCCTTGAATTCTCCTTCTCATCTTTCCTTGACCTCATGACGTTTTCCATCGAGGTCGAGGAGAAGAGGTTAGATAGGAGATTCTTTTGACTTCTCGAAAGTCAAAGGTCAAAGGTCACAGTGATGGATTTTGGCCTTGTGAACACAATATCTCAATAACGCCTCGACAGAACTTCTTCAAACTTTACAAACATTCACTTGGACTCAAGGACGAACTGTCAAAGGTCAAAGGTCAAGATCAGTGTGACCTCGGAAAACACTTTTCAGCCATTACTCAAGACCTCACACAGAAATTATGACAAAATCTCACACAGATGATTCATATTATATATGACTCTGATAAACAGGATGTAACCTGGAACTAGTCTGAGAGGCGGAGGGATACGACCAGAGGAGGTGATTCTAGTTGTTTGTGTAATAATGGACTGTGAAAGTGCTGGTTCAGGTTATCAGACGTGGGGTTGTTCAGTCAGAGTGTTTCCTGCTGTAGACTCAGTTTAGAGCAGCAGGAGGACCGCTACACTAGCAGAGTGATGAGCTGCTGTGGGCGGGGCCAGCAGAAAAAAAAAGTTTTAGACACACCCCCCC
>NW_019524821.1:82585-87343 GCF_002814215.2 Seriola lalandi dorsalis | reverse complement strand
AGAACTCCCCCCGCTCCGGCTCCAGACTCTTTTAAATATACGATGGTGATTATCTTCTCCAAAGCACTCGGGTATCGGAGCTCGCTGCTGTCTGACAGGCAGGAAATTACACAGGGTGTTCTGGGTAATGTGCGCTAAAATATTACAGCGGTGAACCAATCCACCAGTCACACTGCAGAAGAGCCTGCAGACCACCACCCATAATGTGCTAGAGTCATGTGTTGGAGGAGTGCAGTATAGTTTATACCTGACGTCTTCAAAGTGGGAGGTGGGCGTCACCAGAGGCGTCATGATCTGCCCTGAAGGACTCTTTGTGTTTGTACTTCTGTAAAATGTTGGGACACTTTATGTTTGATTGTTTTGGATTTGATTTAGTTCCTGTTTCATTTTGAAACCACTTCCCTTGTGTGTCTCATGTTAGTTTACTTCCTGTCTCTGTCAGTCCTCCGTTCGTCATCATGTGGATTCTTTTGGATCTTTCTTTCTCGAGTTCTCGGATTTTCTGGGGGTTTTTTTGTTCCATGTTCATGTTGCATGTTTCATGTTCATGTTTCATGTTCATGTTTCATGTTCATGTTTCATGTTCATGTTCCATGTTCATGTTTCATGTTCATGTTTCATGTTGCATGTTCCATGTTCATGTTTCATGTTCCATGTTCATGTTTCATGTTCATGTTTCATGTTCATGTTTCATGTTCCATGTTCATGTTTCATGTTCATGTTCATGTTCATGTTTCATGTTCCATGTTCATGTTTCATGTTCATGTTCATGTTTCATGTTCATGTTTCATGTTCATGTTGCATGTTCATGTTGCATGTTCATGTTCCATGTTCATGTTTCATGTTCCATGTTCATGTTTCATGTTCATGTTTCATGTTCCATGTTCATGTTTCATGTTTCATGTTCATGTTTCATGTTCATGTTCCATGTTCATGTTTCATGTTCATGTTCATGTTCATGTTTCATGTTCATGTTTCATGTTCCAAGTTCATGTTCATGTTTCATGTTCATGTTGCATGTTCATGTTGCATGTTCATGTTGCATGTTCATGTTCCATGTTCATGTTTCATGTTCATGTTTCATGTTCATGTTTCATGTTCATGTTGCATGTTCATGTTGCATGTTCATGTTTCATGTTGCATGTTCATGTTCATGTTTCATGTTCCATGTTCATGTTTCATGTTCATGTTTCATGTTCCATGTTCATGTTCATGTTTCATGTTCATGTTTCATGTTCATGTTTCATGTTCCAAGTTCATGTTCATGTTTCATGTTTCATGTTCATGTTGCATGTTCATGTTGCATGTTCATGTTCCATGTTCATGTTTCATGTTCATGTTTCATGTTCATGTTTCATGTTTCATGTTTCATGTTCATGTTGCATGTTCATGTTGCATGTTCATGTTCCATGTTCATGTTTCATGTTGCATGTTCATGTTCATGTTTCATGTTCATGTTTCATGTTCCATGTTCATGTTCATGTTTCATGTTCATGTTTCATGTTTCATGTTCCAAGTTCATGTTCATGTTTCATGTTTCATGTTCATGTTGCATGTTCATGTTGCATGTTCATGTTCCATGTTCATGTTTCATGTTCATGTTTCATGTTCATGTTCATGTTCCATGTTCATGTTCATGTTCATGTTTCATGTTCATGTTTCATGTTCATGTTTCATGTTGCATGTTCCATGTTTCATGTTCCATGTTTCATATTCCATGTTGCATGTTCATGTTGCATGTTTATGTTTCATGTTCATGTTCCATGTTCATGTTCCATGTTTCATGTTCATGTTCATGTTCCATGTTTCATGTTCATGTTCATGTTTCATGTTTCATGTTCATGTTCATGTTCATGTTGCATGTTTATGTTTCATGTTCATGTTTCATGTTCCATGTTCATGTTCCATGTTCATGTTCATGTTTCATGTTTCATGTTCATGTTTCATGTTCCATGTTCATGTTCCATGTTTCATGTTCATGTTCATGTTCATGTTGCATGTTTATGTTTCATGTTCATGTTGCATGTTCATGTTTCATGTTCATGTTCATGTTCATGTTGCATGTTCATGTTTCAGTCTCGGAGGTTGATGTTTGGTCAACACATCCATAAAGGTTTTAGCGGCCCCGTCAGTCTCTGAGTGAAAGGTAGAAGAGACTTGATCTTCGGGAGCAACAGTGCAGAGACCTGTGAGGTTAGAAAACAGCTGAGTGGATTCTGAAATGACTTTTACTTAGAATGTAAAGTTATTGATCATTGTGTGATGTTTCATTATTATTCGTGCAAAACCTGCGTCGTCACCAGACATGTCGTACTGAGATGATCTGGATCTGTGTGTGTGACAGTGTGATCCACTTCCTGTCAATATTCAGCAGCTATGCAGCCACTGAAGAGGAGGTCCAACAATCAATCAACGCCCTGATCAACTCTGTGTCGCACTGGAGGAGACAACTGGTGGTCAGAAAGTATCACATGTTGACCGGCTTTATTCGAACTGATCTGTTTAAATCTGTCATCATCGTCACGGTGATACAGATCATTAAGATCAGATCGTGACATCTCTAATTAACACTGTTTTGTAATATATTCCATTAAAGAGAAACCTCCACCCAAAGCCTGAGAGCTGCTCATTTTTCTGCCACTTGGTGACACACTCATTAATATTGAATGAGGCTGGGGCCAGTGCCTTTTAGCTGCCATGCTGCTGACTGAATGGGAGGTCGATCACAGCTGAGAGTCTCTTTAATGAAAGGGTGAAACACTCAAACCTGCGAACAACCACAGAGTGATTTAACAGCTCGTGTCAGACCAGCTGACAGGGATGATGTAATCACATCGTAGCCTGGTTGTCCAGTGATGATTTCTAAAACTGACTCTAAAACAAATGTCTGTACCTACAAATTCAAACAATATTCTACATTAATGCTGTGAAATATTTAAAGAACACAATCTGCCAAATACAAAGCAGACTGTTCACAGTGTCCTGGTTCTATTCGCAGCATGTTGGTAGATAGAAACACATAGTGTGCACACTGCATTATGGGTATTCAATATATGTATGTTAGACCAGCTCCATCCCTTCAGTCAGAGTACAAATCCTCTGCTCAAATATTCTTCCAATGCAAGTGAAAGTTTTTCAGTCAGATCTTTACTGAAGTTAAAGTACTGTAGTACTTCATTTAAAAAATACTCAAGTATTCAGAAGTACATTTGTTGTATTGTTCAACATTTACAGAACCTTATGACTGTGAAACAACCTGCTGACTGACTGACTGACTGACTGACTGACTGAATAAAAAGTGTGTAAAATATGTTACAAAGCCAATAGAAATGGCCATAAAAAAACATTGAATCAACGAAAGGAGACATTGTTGTTTTCATGTTTCTTATTTTAAAGTCAGTGATGAAGTCTGGTCATGCAAACATTTCAAACTAAATGAATCTTTCTTTATTTCTAAAGCTTCAAACACAGACCTCAGATCTGTGAAGAATCTTCTGCCTCATCTTGATCTAACATCGCCATCGTTAGGACGCTGACAGGTTCAAACATGGCTGACAGTGGAGGAGTCGGCTGTGATTACTTCCTGTGCTGCACCACAGTGTCACACCTCACTGCTTTGTTCCCACCCCCTCCCCTCTCATGTTTCTGAAGAGCTGTGTCGTCTGTGGGTCGACATGTAGGGGAGACTGGGGACGGTTGCAGCAAGTCTTATTCCTCCAATCAGAAACATGCTAGAGTGATGACACTCACACTGCACATGCTCAGTTCGACCCTCCCCCCAAACCAGGAAGACAGAAGACACTTTCAACATCTGCTGCAGCATTTATTTAAAAAAAATGCTTTTTTCATTTTTGTCAAACTGTCCTGAGCTTTTTATGAATTATCAAAACTTATAGTTTGAATCTTTGTTTTATTGAATTTTAAATGTCATGGATAGTACAGTATGTGTCAGTGTGTCGAGCTGAGGAGCCAAATAGTAGCAGAACAGATGCAACAATAACTGCTCATTTTAACACATAAGAAAAAACAAACAATTTATTTTGTGAATGATTTTGTAGCATCTCATGGTCTTATAATATATTTGCTGGTTCTGTTAGGAGAATCAATAAAATAGATAAACTGTTCCTATTTTGACTCAAGGAACGTTCTACGATCTATGCAACAAATTAACTGTTAAATATGACTAAATAAATTAATTATACTATAATGTTATTGTAAAATGATGCATATTTTCAGAATAATGTGCTTATTGCGATAAAAAGAAAAAAGTATTTAGTGAAATTTGATATATTTTTAATGTTGCAACTGTCCTCAGGGTCGGGGTCAGTTGCAACATCTGAATTCTCCCATTCAAATAAATGTTGTGAAAGATCTGTCATATGTGATCATCTTTAAATGGTATGGATCATTTTCAGACAGATGTTTCATATCTAAACCTTTGGTTGGTTGCAACCGTCCTCAGTGTCACTATGTGTGCAAGTGGCAGAGTCATGGAGATACACACCTGGGCTCTTAAAAGGGTCCGGGCTGTGCAGGTGGTGCTGGAGGGAGGTGGGAGAGTTGCAGGCCGAGCTGGCATGCTCACTGGGCAGGATTTGTGCAGCCGCCTGGGCCCCCAGGGACCCATAGTCAGCCAGGGAGTAAGGTGCTCCTCCCCGCATGTCACCGCTGGCCCCGGCCGCGGAATACAACCCATAATCAGGGAACCCTGGGAGACAGGAGAGGGTGGGGGAGGGGTGTTGGGTGTGGGGTGTGGGG
>NW_019524821.1:67388-82565 GCF_002814215.2 Seriola lalandi dorsalis | reverse complement strand
GGTGGGAGGGGGGGGGCTCCATCATTGACTTTTATAATAGTTGCTGTGTTGATGTCTTCCTGTTGTTTCCAAAATAGCCACTAAGCTGGTTAAAAACATCAGTGTCGTCCAAACCACTGAGGACAGAGGACGACACACAGATCCATCCTGACGACATGCTGCTCATATGCAATATACTGTATTAACCAGGCATCATATAACCATCACAGTATCATAAAACAAACAAACAAATAACCAAAAACCTGGGCTGGGAACGAAATTCAGACCTGGACTAATCCTGGGTCTGTCCTGCACCCTGAATGACAGGCACACAGAGAAAGACGGGAAAGAGAATGGCGGGGCCCGTAAAAACTTTAAATACTTTATGGATGTTTTGACATTTCACCTTCTACATTGTTAAAATGTTTGATTTGACACCTAAAGATTATTCATATAAGAAAATAGTGGCTGAACTTCATGCAAAAAATAACATTTCTTTGCCAGAAATGGCGGCCATCTTGAATCAAAAGATTTCTCTGAAACATGCAGTCATCTGCTTGGCTACTCCGAGAGTTGAAAGGTATGAAGACGGATGTGGAGCTTGCTCTGTTTCTGCTTGACAGATGCTAACATTAGCTTTTTTTTCACAGAGCCAGTCGGTCAGTATTGTTTTATCCCATTTGCTCATGTTTGTGTTAGCTACCCCCAGCTGGTTCTTTAGCAAGCAGGCACCGGTGTCCCATTTTTAAGTTTGGTATCGTCAAACTACTTTAAGGATGTTTGGTTACCCACTAGTTCGCCTAGATATGTTGTTGTTGTGATGTTAGCTGCAGTAGCAGGAGAGTTATGAGTCTGTCTGCAGCTGCTGTGTTGGCTCTGCATGTTAGCTTAGCATCAGCTGTATCCACAGTTTGCTGCTCATTGTGTGAAGGGTTTAATAGCGATGAAGACTTAACAACACAAGTCTGCTAGCACAGTGGATTTACTCGGTTGGATGCGTAATGCGAAATGCTATGCCAAGTAACATTAGTTGCCTTGTTAGCTTAGCCACAAACCTATGTTCCTGTCTTCTGTCAATGTAGTTTTGTAATAACTGTCTAAAAAACTAACAACTAACTAACTTCAGGGCCACATCCTTCGAATGCTGCATCTGAAGACAGACTGCGTCACAGCAATGCAACAAGACTGTCCCATTTTGTGACGCAATGGTAAGGGCGGGAAAAGCTGGTGATGTTCAGTGGAAATCTTCCGTAGACCAGACCGTTTTCGGTTCAGTCTACGACAACTAGAGTCCTGGTGCACTCTGACCTTGCAGACTTAGAAATACCAGCCGGCCCTGATGCAGACATTAACCCGACGTCTGTGGCTCCACGACTGATGCTCGTTGTAAAATTCAGGACTTCAGAGAGTCACAGTCTCTCTTCCTCTGCTTCAGAATCACCACTGGAATTTAACATCTGCAATTAGCTTCACTTCCTGTGATGGGCTCCTTCTCTCTATTCCTGGCCTCCTTCAAGTCTGAATCACAGACTAATTAACATAAAGAGCACTTCTTCTTCTCTTTCTTTTCAGCCTAATACGCAGCTCATAAATAATCTAGAATGAATGGCAGCTCATTTGGTGCCCAGATAAGACACCATGAAGACATCCTCCAGGTCTGCCATCAGCTCTCCTCTCCACAGATGGTTTTTAATTCTGAACTCATCATTGTCTTATATATTTATGTTTATAGAGACACAACATAGACACACACCACTGACAACATCTAATTACTGAAGGTAAGTTGTAGTTTGCTCGACTGTTTCTGGACATTTTGGAGATGTCGACTGGCTGGACTGATCTTTTCAGTGTAGGATGGATGTGGCCCCTGAACTGGGACTCAGCTGTGGTGATTTGGGGATGATCTTTGTCGTCATGGTTACAATAATAACAACATGGTTATCTCTGTCGAACGGCTATGGATAATACAAACAACATAAAATCCACATAATCCTGAAAAAGTTTGTCAGACTCGCCACATTTACAAAGTCCAAGGAGCCATCTGCTTCTCTATTTTATAAACTTAAAATATGAACTATTTTTGATATAAACTTTAATAAAAATAGAAATTTAACATCCTACAAACTTCACCCTCGCTCCCGTTTTTAAAAGAAAATTAAAAGGAGAGAGATGGGAGTTAGGGAGAACCAATAGTGATTTGGTTTGTGTTTTTTATTTTCTTGGCGTCTCTGGTTGATAGATTCATTTAAATATTTGTTTCCCTTCCACTGTATATATTGTGTTGTTTATTCTGTTTTTCTCTTTCTTTCTCATTTTGTAAGATGTAATTTTTGTTTTACGTTGAGGCGAGGTTTAACATCAGCCCTTGATTTGTTTCTTCCCTCGCCAGCACACTGTCTCCATTGAAAAAATCTATATACAATGAATTTACGATGTTTTATCAGTCAAATAAATAAAAGTAAAAAATATCAAAAATCGAAATGCTACTCTCACATGGGAATCAAACATATTCATCCACCACCACCTCCTCCTGACGTGGACTCTGTCTCTCTTTATACTACGTCACCATCACGTTTCCCTTTGCTCCCGCCATCATTACTGCGACCACTATTTGTCGCCTAGCAACAAAGCCTGACTATGCTGCACAGACGACCTGTGGGCTCGTCTGTAACAGGAGGACAGTCTCCTAACCTGTGCTGCACTACTCCCCCTAGTGGCGGGAGGTTACTGCGTCCACACTGTAATTCTGGACTCCTCCGGCTTCCTGTACGTTTAGTCGTCACCGTGCTGCTTAGCATAAAATGCTAAATGCATCAGAGCCCACTTTCATTCAGGTAATTTCAGATTTCCATAATTATGAGATGATCATTTATCTTGAAGCAGGTCTGTTATCTCGCTCTGTAAAACTAAATGGAAAAGAACTTTTCCTCCCTGTGTTATCTGCAGTGAGATGATTGAGGGAAGTTTCCGCTGCACTGACGCAGAGTTCAGTCACATCGTCCTAATCACAATCATTTCATGCCAGGCATTCACAAGCTGCCAATCAGCCACAGCTACCACCTTCAAATCAGAGTGTGCATATGAAACGGTCTGTGCACGTTTGTGGCGTGCATGTGAAATCTGTATAGACTGCCCCACACACACACACACACACACACACACACACACACACACACACACACACATCCCTGTGAACCACATGAGACTCTGCTTCTCCTTTTTTAATGTTCTGCTCCAGTTGAAAGGCGACAGGAGACGTAAACTCCAGTTACTCAACATCAATCACACTCTATGAACATGTCAAGAAATATTTCATTCCAAACACTGATGGTGAATGTCTTGATTTTAAAGTTACGTTCTCCTGACACATATTTTACAAACACATTTTATATATTCTGATGTAAAACAATGTAATTCTGGGTAATTGTGTAAAATCTCAACTACAGCAGCAAAATATGATGAAATCTGACGAAGGAACAGTGGCTTTAAAAAAAGCCCCTAATTCAGCTTGTGAATTACTTTCTCTATTAAAACATCTTCACATCGATTTTGAACTTCTGTTATTTATTCATTATTCATTAATTCATTTTAAATGAAATCAGTTAATGAAATACTGAGTAATTTTCTCGATCTATTTATGGATTAATTAATTAATTTGTAAGATCTTTTATCAAATGCTGATGTTATTTCAGATGGGCCGTCACGTGACACATTTATTTTGTGTCAAGTGACTCGTTCATAACGCTCATGTTTCTGTAAAGTTTTGTGTGCAATAGTAAACAGTATTCAGCTGAATAATGAAAACGTTTATGTTCATTTGACTTTAAAATTCCAATATATGATGTTGTTTGTACATAAAATGACTAAGTTATGACACATTAATTAATTTGTGTTAAGTAATCATAATACCATAAAACATATTAACTTCCTGTTGATATAACATATAATTAAATGCTCAATAAACACAAATGATTTTGTTGTGTGATTTAAAAAGTTTTGTTTACCTGATATAAATTTGGACAAGGGCCATGTGACTCATTTACTTTGTGTGCACTCATAAGTTTTGAGTCCAAGCAGTTTCCAAACTTATAAAATAAAATGTAAAATATTTTAAAAAGATTCTGTTTTTTCTCAGAGGAGAACACAGGACAAAGTGTCTTCTTAAAACACATACAATGTAAAGCAGGTATTCACACAAGCAGGCCTATAGAAGGAAATGCAAACATTATAATGGTGATAATCCATCATCCACCACTCATGCACAGAGCTGGCAGGTACAGAAGCTCTGCAGGCAACCGTCGCTGTATCTGTCACCCAAGTGAGAGGAGAGCAAACGCTGACGTTCAGCCTCTCCTTCCACTTTCCAAGCAGCATATACAGCATCTGTCAGTGTGTGCAGGCGTGTGTGTGTGTGTGTGTGTGTGTGTGTGTGTGTGTGTGTGAGGAAAAGCACAGCAGACCAGAGAAGTGAGAGACTGCATGGAGAGAGCGTCAGGCCACACAGAATACCGACAGAGCGTTTACCTGCCCCTGCGTTCTGCCCGTATCCCATGTAGCCGCTGCCTCTTCCACGGATCCCCCTACCTGAGCCTCGAGCTGCTGCGACCGCCGCCGCCGTCACGGGTCCGTACGCCGTAGCTTGGAAGCCTGAGGAAACAACACGGGAGAGGAGGTCAACACCCACTTCTTCGTTCACTGTTTCCTCGTGTGCTTCTTTAGAGGATACATCAGCGTCACTCATGAAAACTGCTGAAAGACATTTATTTAACATGTCAGATATGAATTAGACCACAAGTTTTACAGATGTGTTGATCTGAGGCTGCTGCTCTACACCAAAACACATCTGCACAGCTGCTGTTCCCTAAAATTATAAATTTGACTTTAGAGCTGAAACTTTATAAAGAAGAATCACATTAATCAACCAACCAATAAAGTCTAGCTACTGTTTCTTAAAGCTGCTCCAGGTCTGTGTCCATGTGTAGTGTGATTATAGATCAGCTCTAGCTTCTATATTAATACTGTGAAAGTATCAAAGCCTCAGTCCACAGAGAAATGCACACAGCCTGTATTCAGAAACTGAGCCTTAAAACCAGCCGTCAGGACTTCTGGAACTTTGTGATGTCACAACAAAGCAGTCACCAAGCCCCGCCCACCTGGACCCACCATCCAAACCTCGCAGGATTTGGTTTCTCGGAGTGTTTTACCTGAAATCTGCTTTATTTTTATTGGATCACTCAGAAAACAGTCAGCCAATCAGAAGAGAGACTCAGAGTAAAGTTATGGACGATTGAGGGCGTGGCATCTTTGAGTGACAGGTGGGTGAGCGTATGTTTGCTACAAAGTGTCAGGTCCACACAAGCCCCTCCTCTTTGTCCATGTTTGGATTAGCTAGGAGTTAGGGGCGGAGTCAGACGCTGCCAAGACGGCGATGGTGGAGCAGCTCGCTCTGAGCTTCAGAAACCTGATGGTGCCGTCACAGACGCGACGTCCATCTTTATTTCCAGGGGATGAAGCAGAGGCCGTACAGGAACATCACCTCAGGAGAATATGACACTGTGGATTTTTCTCTTCATGAAAAAAAGTTAAAATCAAACACGATGAATGTGAAGCTGCATCGACATTTACAAGGATTTAAAAGAAACTCTGATGATTTATTGTGAAAGGTGAGTGAGGCCTGAACACATGGATTACTTTACTCTTATTAACAAAGAGGGCCGTGTTCAACAGTAAACACCCTCTATGGAGTGTGTGTGTGTGTGTGTGTGTGTGTGTGTGTGTGTGTGTGTGTGTGTGTCTGGATGTTAGCATGATTATTTCCAAAAATACATCCAACTTCATTTGTGATATATGGAGACAGATAGGGAGGATAAACAGGCACTACAAAACACAGCACAACTCTACCTTCAAATTGCTGGACACACACACACACACACACACACACACACACACACACACACTTGGGCTATTATGGCTGCCTCCAGTCTGAGCTAATGGTGCATTTCACACAGCCATTTTTTAGGCATTAAGGCGCAGCGAGCCTCCAAGTGCTGCCTCTCCTCGAAATAGACGACCCATTGTTGACACATTCTCTGTGGAAAACAAGGCTTCTCCGCTCTCCTCCATCCTGCTGTTGGGGGTGTAAAAGCCTCCGACCTCTGGCGGCCTGACTCCAGCTGAGTGCAACATCACAGGGGCTTTGAACTGGCGGCGGAGAGAAGGGTTAAAATGCAGCTGTGGAGAGTCTGCAGGGAAAAACAAGGGCTAAGAGGAGAGGCTGCTCTGAGCTGCACTGAGCTCTCCAGGCAACCTGTCACATACTGTATGTGAACTAATGTATACTAACAGCAGTTAGCAGTTAGCGGTTAGCAGCAGAATGTTGCATCTGGACTTCAGTTCAAAGTTCAGGATTTAATGACACAGATTAAAAACAAAGAAACTGAGAATAAAATCATCTCAACAGGAAAGATTTGGTTCTTAAAGCTCCACGTTTCTTCTTCTGTGTTTTATTTGAAGTGTTGATCCATCAGAAGATATAAAAACCATCTCAGTGTAGTTTTACATCTCCTCTATCAGGCTTCTCTCTGGAGCTCTAGTAACAACAGGTCGGTGAGCCAATCAGAAGAGAGGAGGCTCTGAGCCTCTCTTCTGATTGGCTGACTGTTTTCTGAGTGTTCCAATAAAAATATAGCAGATTTCAGGTAAAAACACTCAGAGAAACCAAATCCTGCAAGGTTTGGATGGTGGGTCCAAGTGGGCTTGGTAATCAGTAACCATGGAAACGGGTCTATAACAAACATGCTGAAGTGGCTCTGAAGCCACAGAAGAATAAGCCTGTAATAAAACAGCTGGACACACACACACACACACACACACACACACACACACAAGCCACTCTGTGTGACCTCCTCTGAATCGAGTTGCCAGCGAGGATTATGGGTAGTGCTTCAGAGAGAGATGAGCTCCTCGCTCACTCAACAGTCGATTTTTAACCTCAGCGGCGAGTCGACTCTTCTAAATCCCTGGACATGGTGAGGGGGGAGGGGAGAGGGAGGGGGGAGAAAAAAAGGCTTTTCACCTTTCATGTCCGAGCACCAAGGTCGTTCTGGAGCTGTCAGGAAATCACAGGGAGAGTGGAGGAGCGGGAAGAAGAGGGGAGGAGCCGCGGGAGTAAGTCAACCTGAACCCCCCGTGTGGAGCGACTGCTGCTGATCAGCATTTGGAGGAGGGGGAGATTTGACAAGCTGTGTTGGCCAACCCATCAGCTGTGTGTGTGTGTGTGTGTGTGTGTGTGTGTGTGTGTGTGTGTGTGTGTGTGAGGAACTCACCAGGGAACTGGTAGCTGTAACTCGGGGCGAAGCCGGTGTAGCCTCTGCCATACGTAGCCACGATGTTAGGATAACCTGCAGGAGACGAGAGGCCACGTCAGGAAAACATCAAACTTCCACTGAAATCACAAACACAAACAGTTTCCTCTCCTCAAACACGTCATGGAAACGATGTCGGGCTGAAGGGAAGCTCTCCCTGAACCACACTGTCGTGTCCAACCTTTCTGAAGAAACCAGCTGTGGAGCAACTTTATTTGAAGCATACTGACACTGACCGACACCGACACCTCCCTCACGTCCGTCCGTCCTTCTCACTTCAGCTGAATTACTCAGTGGCGATGGCAGGATTTACTGACCCTCTGTCCTTCTGAGGCTCATGCGCTGCGCTCTGTTTTTGCAGCCTTACGATTTGCGGATCCAGCAACATGGAGGAGACATAAATAAAACGGAGCCAGCAGTGTCTCCAAACGTCTCTGTTCTCCCTGCTCGAAAACGCCGGAGTCGTGTGGACGGGAGGAGGAAGAGAAAGAGATGCGCTTTAAAAGGAAGCGTAGTCGTGTGGACGCAGCGTCAGGGTTCTCCTCTCTCGTCTCTTTGTTTCAGGGAGTTGAGGGCGGAGCTGTGAACCTGTCAGACCTGCAGCATCGACCTGCTGACTCACCTTGTCGTTTCACACTCACTCACACTCACACCTTATTCATGTTTGTACTTCAGATGATTAAACCGTTATCAGAATTCACACACTGTGTCACCCTGGTGACTTGTGACATGAAATTCAGGTTGTTACTCATTGATCAGACTTGTGTTAAATAAACCACACACACACACACACACACACACACACAGTGTACTCACTCAGCATGCCCATGCCCAGCATGAAGGCGTCCATCGTGTACGGCAGGCCCCGCGCCCGACCTCGCGTCCCTGGAGGAAACATCACTTCCCTGGGCTGAGCTTTTTTGCATTCTACCTGTGGAGCATGAACAGACACACTGATCCACAGCCATCAAACACGACTCCTCTCACCATGGAGCGTCTGTCTGTGTGTCTGTCTGTGTGTCTGTCTGTGTGTCTGTCTGTGTGTCTGTCTGTGTGTCTGTCTGTGTGTCTGTCTGTGGTCACAGGAGCAGAGACGCCTCAGACAGACGCTCGTCCACTTCTGCTTTAAACCTCATCCAGCTTCTTCTGCAACTTTTCACGTCACTCGACTGTGATTGTGTTTTGCGAGTTTTAATTTAGTAAACTGCTGCTATTTTGTTTAAAGTCTCTGGCCTCCGGCTCTTAATTACACTTAATTAAACCCCTCCTCTGACCCTAGAAATGGTCCGACAGCCTGCACCTCGACTAAGAGCTACATCTTCCATCATTTTCTTCTGTTAGCCGGGTCGCGGTGGCAGCAGGGTCCCAGACATCCGTCTCTCTGGCAACGCTTTCCAGCTCCTACCGGGGGATCCGGGCCAGATGGGCGATGTAATCGGTCCAGCGAGTGCCAGGTCCACCCCGGGGTCTCCTCCCGGTTGGAAGGAAGGAAGGCGCACAGGAGGCAGATGCCCGGACACCCTGCAGAGGGAACTCATTTCAGCCGCTCGCTCATTCCCCGGTCTCTACCCAGAGGTGAGGGTTGGAACGAAGGCTCAGCTCCTCTGCACCACAACGCTCCGGAGTTTAAATCATCTGTGCTGTGTCACTAGTGTGCTGCCTTTAGCAGAGCAGAGCTAGCATGTTGTTGTTGAACAGGTGCAGTAGAAGTCGTCAGAGACTGGAGGTGATGAAGAAACCTCGTTCCACCACTGCAGCACCACGACACTGAGGAGCTGTTGGAAACTTTAAAGGGAGAGTTCACGTCAAAACAGCACTTTCCCTTGGCACTACATTTTCTCAACCGCTGAACTACCGTATTCCTACGCACAAGCACCTACAGCGTGCACTGTATCACTCTCCAGCCGCAGGTCAGCTGACAGAATCAGAAAGAGCTGAACTTCACTTTCTTTTAACGGGAAGATAAAGATGAAAATCTTCAACATGAAGCTTCATTTCAACAGATGTTGGATTGTTTCAGTGGGCGTCTTTAAAAGTGTCTAAACCAGGTGTTTTCTGCTGGCCCCGCCCACAGCGGTGATGTCATCACTCTGCTAGTGTACCGGTCCTCCTGCTGCTCTAAACTGAGTCTACTGCAGGAAACACTCTGACTGAACAACCTCACGTCCAATAACCACAACTATCACTTTATCACTGATTGTTTTATCTTTCAGACTGGAGACAAACGTCAGTCTGGACCATCGGACCACTTGGTTATTCAGGCCTGGTTCTACTGGATCTGCCTCACAGCTGTCGCAGGACATCTGTGAGTGAAACTAATGTTTTAATTTCCCTCTGTTATTTCTCTTGTCTCATCTCTTTCTCATTACCCCCCCACATCACTGATACTGCCTTTATCAGGGGGGATATCAGGTATGCTAATTTGTCCTGATTTGCACTGAGGTCAGAGAGTTTCTGTTCCAGCGGCTTTGCTGATGTCGTTATGACGCTTCAGTCGATGTGTCAGAGACAGAACAACTCGACTTCACCCTTCAAACTTCTGCTGCTACTGAAACTGGGGTGGGGGGGTCTCTGGGGAGAATGGGACATTTTAAAAGACAGCATGTCTTCTGGTTTTACTAACTTCAAACGTCAGCGTTGATGCTGGAACTGAAAACAGGAAGGAGCAGACCTGAGAGCGCAGCGCCCCCCCCCAGGAGAGAAAGACCAGCAGTGAACGTCATCAAACCGAGCCGAGGTCGAAAAGTTGGAATAATCTGCTCTCTGACGTCGTCTCCTCGGCCTGAGCGACAGCAGGTCGAGGAGGAGGCGTATCCGGGCTGAAAACGCCACGGCGCCATCTACAGGACCGGTGAGCTACGCTCACGTCAGCAACCAGACTGAAGAATATGACTCCATTTTGAATCTGTAGAGACAGAATCATGATTCTGAGGTGAATCCATCAGCTGTCGCTCCGTCCTGCTTCACCTCAGTGTCATGTCACGTGATCTGTGCAGCTGCAGCTGTTTCCTGTCGCGGAGCAGCGGCCGGTGACCTAAAGACATACTGACAAACAGCAGCAGCAAATTCCTCCTTCACTGAGGAGTCACAGCCTCCTGCTTTTCATTCTTCCTCTCTCTGTGTTTCTCTATTGCTGCCCCCCCCACCCCCCCCCACGCTGGTGTTAACAATGCATGCAATTCCCCTGAAGCCCAATTTAAAGCAGGCCAGTCGATGAGTGGCGTGGAAGGAGGATCTGGGCCGCGGGCTCTCTGTGGGGAGATATCGACTGGAATAAAGAAATCACGCTCAGCTCCCCAAACAATAAAAGCATGTGATGTGCTATCATGTGAAAATCAATAGTTCGTGTGTGAGGGGGCTTCTTCTTCATCTTCTTCTTCATCTTCTTCTTCTTCTTCCTCCCAGTTGTTTGGGCGATGGCGGCTGAGGACGGACTCAGTGACAATAATGAGACTGGAGGAGAAGGAGCTCAGAGGTGAGACTGTGTGTGTGTGTGTGTGTGTGTGTGTGTGTGTCAGATGTTATTGTTCAGTCACTCACCATTTTATTATTGATTTCATGAAAATGGATCTCGCAGACTTTCTCCACCACGTCCTCAACTTCAAACGTTACAAAGCCAAAACCTGCAAGACACACACACACACACACACACACACACACACACACACACACACACACACACACACACACACACACAGGGTGACAGTGTGAGTCCAGTGGTGACAGAGACAGACATTAGGTCATAATGCCACAAAGGCATCCTGATCCACTTACAGCTAACAACACTCATTTCTATGTCTTAAGAGGAGGAGGCGGAGCCGTTCACCTCACACAGAGCTCCGCCTCCTCCTCCTCCTGCTGCTCCTCCTCCTCCTCCACTTCTGACACCAGACAAATCAGCTGAGGAGAGCAGTTTCTCAGTGAGTCCAGCAGCCACACTGAGCGTCCAGAGAGAAGAAGAGGGACGAGGGACAGATGACAAGGTGAAAACCTGAGCACCTGCGGATCATGTTTACCTGTGAATCCAGTCTGTAATATGTTCTCACTTTCTGAGATCTGACTGTTCTTTGTTCTGGTGGAGCAGGATCCCCCAGACACCTCCACCTCCAGGGACCCCCAGGGGTCCTTGAGGGGGCTCCTGGGGGTCCACAGCAGGAAGAATCTCTTCAGCTCTGAACTTCAGTTAAATGCTGTTTTAAGTATCGACGTCTGACTGATCTCATGCTTTATATGTAATCACTTTTTTAATTTGAATTATTTATTATTTCATTTATTATTTTATTATTATTCCATCTCATTTTACATTCACGTTTTAATGTTTTTTATTTACATCAATGTTTTTACGTCTTTTCTTTGTTGTGAAACACTTTGTGCCACATTTCTTGTGTGAAAGGTGCTGAACAGATCAAGTGTATTATTATTATTATTATTATTACTGTTAATAAAACATGTAAAAGGTGGAGGACCTTGGACCAAATCAAACAGGGGTGGTTCAACTGTTTAAAAAGTTGAATTATTTCAACAGACCACAGACCAGCTGACTGTAGATCAGCTGAGCTGCAAAGATCAGACGGTGAAGATTTGATACGTCACTCGTCACTTCTCACGTTTTAAAATCATAAACTGGAACTCCACAAAATTCAACAGACAGTGAATCAGAAAGTTCAGAAAGTCAGAGCCACAAAAACACATCCACCCTGTCAGCATGATGTTGATTAAAGTGAGGAACCCAGCAGCCAATCACAGGCCACCCTGCAGGCGCAGAGCAGACTGTCGCACTGTGACCACAGGCCAGAGTTCAAGCAGCTGAGAAACCAAACCAAACAGTCAGTAATGCAGCTTGTAATAATAATAATAATAATAATAATAATAATGATAATAATAACAACAACAATAATAATAATAATCATAATAATAATACAGAGAATAAAGGAGCATCCACTCAGTCTGAACAGGCTCCTTTTGTCTGCAGCCAACGACCCACAATGCACCACTACAAGCTCCGGTCTCCTCGCTCCAGACGGAGAAAATATACTTTTCCTTTTATTTTGACGTCAGCTGTCAGTCTGCACCTGTCGCTCTCTGACAGCGTCCAGTCTCCAGTCACAGGTGTGTAATAACTGCCAGCTGCAATTATCAAGGTGCCGGGACGGAATCTCACACTTATTAAGATTTGTAAGACACACACACACACACACACACACACACACACACACACACACACACACACACACACTTGTAGCCCACTCCTGTCTCTGTAAGAACACCCAGTGCTTCGCAGCCATATATGATGAATGTATGTGAAGGATGTATTTAAGGGTTAGGGGTAGGTGGTCCACAACTGGACTGGTACTGGACTGTTGCTAAGCAACACATAAACATTTTCCTGACCTGACGATGTCATGTGAGCGCACCTGGAAGTGTTCCTGAAGGATCCACCTTCTTCCTGGAAATAATTTCATCTGTTTGTTACAATCTGAGATCGATAACGACGTTAATGTGACGCTGATTAACGTTAATATAACAGCTGTGAGGAGGAGTGATCTCTGACTCTCGTCCAATCAGATCACTTGGTCTGAACTAACTGTTGTGTATATATATATATATATATAAATAAATCTCTGTGAGAAGCCAATGATCAGAACTTTTACGTTGTCGCGTCTGAACAACATCGTACACTTACTAAAAGATCACATGGATGAAAGCTCCATCGTTAAAATGAATGAATGAATCAAAAGTGATCGGAGAAGGTTTTATTCAGCCTCTGTCTTGTTTCAGGGACTGACACCAACATTTACCAGATTTTGAAGTGGGACATGAGGAAAAGTTTATGAACCGCTGCACTAGCTCCTTACACATCAACCTAACAAATAAAGCCCAACCCTGAACCTGAACCTGAATCTAAACCTGAACCTGAATCTAAACCTGAACCTGAATCTAAACCTGAACCTGAATCTAAACCTGAATCTGAATCTAAACCTGAACCTAAACCTGAACCTGAATCTAAACCTAAACCTGAATCTAAACCTGAACCTGAACCTGAATCTAAACCTGAATCTGAACCTGAATCTAAACCTGAACCTGAATCTAAACCTGAACCTGAACCTGAATCTAAACCTGAACCTGAATCTAAACCTAAACCTGAATCTAAACCTGAACCTGAACCTGAATCTAAACCTGAACCTGAACCTGAATCTAAACCTGTCTTGACTGAGAGTGAGAACCAGCCAAAGTGTCCTGACACTGTGAGTTCTATGACTCAAACTGGTCCTCACAAAGCAAGAAGTACACACACACACACACACACACACACACACACACACACACACACACACACACACACACACACACACAAAACAAAGCCGGTAGAATCAATGCAAGGGTCTTAATGTCAGACCCCAGAGGAGACACCAAGCAAATAAAATTAAAATGCTGAATCAATGGAGTCTTGGCTAACCTTTACTTAAGAGCACACACACACACACACACACACACACACACACACACACACACACACACCCAGAGGACTATTTGAGCAGATCTATTCATTTCACAAACCATTGAAGAAGATTTCACATGACTGACGTCTGATGAAACACATGAATTTGACTTTAAAGAACAACAAAACATCCCAATGAGTTAGTTCAGAACCAGAACCAGGACCAGGACCAGGACCAGGGTCAGTCCAGTCCATTTCCATGCCTTTCTTTATTGGCTCCAGGTGTAGCGGCTTTCAAACCTGCACCAACACGCTCCATCACGTGTTCCAGTGTGTTCACGCTACAAACTGCACCGCACACAACAGGAAACCGTCATCTGTGTTTCCATGTAATGATAAGAGTTTAAATCTGATCCAGGATCCAGTCAGAAACACGCTTCAGTCATGATCTGAGTTTGGACACTTTCTTTGGACTGTTTGGATTTTTGTACTTCCTGTTTTACTTTGAAATTATTAACCTTGCGTGTCTCGTGTTTGTTTTCACTTCCTGTCTTTGTCCCTTCCCCTGCTCAGTGATTGGCTGTATGACTTCATCATGCTTTACTGCAGACACGTGAGTGAACCTTTAAACGGGTCACATGACTCACGGCGGCAGTAGAGGTGAGTTTCATCTCATCTTCTCTTCACGCCACTCAGCTGCCAAATACGCAAATATATGTACATACATTAAATTTCCATATATGACGTATACATTAGTATTTTATATCTACATATATGTAAAAATTATATATGAAACCTGTTAGAAATTGGAACAATTTCATATATTGACATATGTATGTAGCCTATACAAATAAATACATTATATGTTTATATTGTAGATAAATGTTACATAGATATATATCCATCAGCCTGTCAGTATATGTTGATATTATAAACATTATTATATATTAAACATGTTTCAAATTAATTAGATGTTAATAAGAAAAACAAATGAACATATAGATTTTTTAAATGTGTGTTGTTTTAATAAAATTGCATAGATAAATTAAACATATGATGTTAACACATAATGTTTAAAAACTGAACTGTGAGCATCTCATATATGTTCTGAACTTATATCTTCATATATCCAGACACAGCCGGCGGCTGCAGCAGGGACGACGTCTGTGTATTGATTCATCTGACAATCGCAGCAGCAGCCGAGAAAACACAGTCACATTCTTACTGAGAAGAATCTGGACAAAACAAAGAGTCTGATCTTCATGAGCTTCAGCTGCTGCTCCGCTCGCTGTCGGCCAATATTCTCAGAACAGCCGCCAACAAATGAGAAAATTCACTCACTCACTTTATGAGAAACACTGGCTGCACATTTGTTTGTTTCTTTCCATTACCCCC
>NW_019524821.1:65586-67218 GCF_002814215.2 Seriola lalandi dorsalis | reverse complement strand
CTGCAGCCCCGTTCAATTTACTCCCAAGTGTGAGAAGTCATTTACATAGAGACACACACGATGACAACATCGTCACAAATGGCATCCAATTTCTACCCTCCATCAACATGGGAGAGCTTGCTGTGTGTGTGTGTGTGTGTGTGTGTGTGTGTGTGTGTGTGTGTGTGTGAAATAGGACGTGGAGGACGAGACGCACATACACACACATGCATGTGATGTGTACAGGCATCCCGCAACTGCATGCAGACACACACACACACACACACACACACACACACACACACACACACACACACACACACACACACACGCAGCGGAGTAGTTTCATTATTGTTGTTTTATTGTTGGGGTGGGAGGGGGAGGGGCTAACAGCAATGTTGGTGAAGGCAACAACTCCCATGATGCCACACTACTTCATGACATCATGGTTTTGATTGAGAGGCGGACCACACCGCTGTGACCCAGACCTCCTGACCCTGAGCCTCTCTCTCCTCTGCAGCACGTGCTGGAGTTGCCCTGGCAACCAACCCAAACACCCCCCGCCCGCTGGTTACCTCAGTAACGTGATGCTCACTCTACATTCTGAATCCACCCGCTTCACCTGGCTGAGGGCGGAGCATGTTACTGTCAGAGCCCTCGGCTCACCTGCCACAGGTGCTGTCACCTGGTCACACGGGGAGTCCGACCGCCACATTGACCTTTCTTGCCTCGAACAGCAGGATGGAACAAGACAAACACCGACGCCATAAACACACTGTCAATTTTCAGCAGTGAAAGAGATTTGACGGCGGTAAAATTCTCCTGTTTCCATGGAGACGGTTTATTTGCTGGCGTTAGTGTGATACCTGTGATCACCTGTGTGAACTTCCTGATTGATCCTGTGTTTACACACTTTAAAGCTGCTGTTTCCATCACTACTGCCCCCCCGTTACCATGGTGACAACGGCTAATGGAGCACCATATGGACCTGGGCTTTGAGCACCATGTATAGTGACAGCACGCGCACACGCGCGCACACACACACACACGCACACACGCACGCACGCACGCACGCACGCACGCACGCACGCACACACGCACGCACTGGCAGCAGGTCGTAGATGTGAAACAAAAAAAGTCCAATTTCTCCCCCATCTCCTCCTCTTCCTTTCTACTCCTCTTCCTCCTCTCCCCCCCCTCCTCCCCCCCTAATGTGATTACACTGACATCAAAACAATTTGGGCTTTAATTACACGAGACACATCAAGGTGAAAACCATGAGAGGCTTTTCTCAAGGAAACCAACTGGCATGACCAATGGAGTCAGACAGGTAAACAGAGACAGACAGAGACAGCCTTTCTAATTGGACGACGGCAGCTCTCAGACAGCTTTAATAGCAAATCTACGTGTGACAGATGAGACTCTGGAGCTGGTGTGTGTGTGTGTGTGTGTGTGATCATCACATCAGCAGTTCTTCCTCAGTGTCCTCTCAGCTCAGGTGAGGGAGGAGTCAGGTTTATGTGGGTCACCTACACGCGACGGACCATCGATTTCACTGTCCTACTTAGCTGCATGTGCTGCACTGGATGTGTGGGTCGTTCCACTGTGTTTCCTTCTCTCTCATACAACTGCAATAAACAACCCCGGGGGGTT
>NW_019524821.1:52904-65564 GCF_002814215.2 Seriola lalandi dorsalis | reverse complement strand
GTGCGACTAAATTAGGGCGATAAAACAGGAAGTGCACACAGTGTAAAATAAGACTCTCCTCCGACCGGCCTTCAAAATTCAAGTTTGCTGGGATTCAGCAGAGACGTTAACAAGCTGAGCAGTGCGTCCCTGCAGAGGACGGAGAGAGGTGAAGCTGGACTCACTGCTGCAGCCAGGAGACACGTCCAGGTCTTCATCCACAGACCGTGGAGCGCTTCAGAGCTGCCGCTTGATTTACTGCATCGATGTCTCTTGCTGCTTTTACTTTTCACTTCATTTCAAGTCCAGTTAAATTTCTGTAAACCGTCTTCTCTAACCCGACCAGAGATACTGTCCCGTCACAAAAACGTTTTGCTCAATGTTTCCTTCAGCATCGTTTAATATCTTATTATTGATTGTGAGTCGTTGTTTAACTGCTAATATTTTAATATTTTCATTTTATCAGTGACACAGACGTTACATCACAGTGATCATACTAAAGTAACTGTTTGTTTCTGATCACTTCTTTTATTCAAACTGATTGATTAAGGGAGAGTCTTCATCATTAACTCGTTCACGAGTCAGATTCATCAAGAGGAACCATGACAACACAGAATTCTGATTCTGATGAAAAGCATGTGGATGAATATTTCTATTTTTGTGCATCACATGGTTTTAGTCATGAATCTACAGTTTTATGAATCTGCTGTGAACTTCAGTTACTGTGACGCAGAACAAAACTCTTTAATCTCATATGTAGAGCTTTTAAAGTCTCATTGCACGATCAAAGCCACATTCACTCATTCACACGTTCACTCATTCACACACTGATGATACGTCAGGAGAAATCTGGGGTTCAGTATTTTGCCCAAGGACACGAGCTGGGAATTGAACCGCTGACCCTCCAATTAGTGGACGACCTCGTGAGCCACAGCCTGATTGTTATCTCTGACTAATGGGAAAACAAGGTGGACAGTCGCGTCATTGTTATTCCTCCGCATCGACGACAGAGCGGCGGCCATTTTGTTTTCAGGTCATCTGTCTCATTCTTGTGGACACGATGTCTCAGTAACACCTTGAGGAAACTTCTTCAGATTTGGTGCAAACATCCACTTGGACTCAAGTACGAACTGATCAGGCTTTGGTGGTCAAAGGTCAAAGGTCACAGTGACCTCACAAAACACCTCTGCCTCTCACCGTCTCCAGAGAGTCTGAACTGTGCAGCGTGGAGTGAATCTGTGAACACACACTGTACATTTCACAGATGTTGGGCTCATCTAAAATGAAGAGCAACATAATTAGTCTGTGTGAACCTGGTGGATTTGAGAGTGTACATTATTATGAAGCCACTGTTGCACATCACAAGTGATTTAATGAGTTTGAATATGAGCCAAGCAGTTACCAACACAGACAGGCCACGCCTCCATCCTCCTCTTCTGCTCTGCTTGGTTTTATCATTTCCAGAACGCTGCATTATGACAGGGTCTGAAACCACAACTCCCACACACCTTAGCAACGTTGGGATTGGGAGGCTGCTTCCAAAACCTTTAAGGAACCCATGACGCAACAAGTCTACACATTATACAGCAATGGTCCAGGTGTGGAGAAGTGTGTAAGTTAGTTTTCCCGTAAGGCCCGAGTCCTTTTCTTGATGGCAAACTGAGGCATTCAGGTGTGTTGTGGCCTGTCGGTAAGTGGAACCACCAGAAGGTTTAGTGTTCATTAAATCCCCTCGACCTAAGAAGACTAACCAGCTGGTGATACTAGCTTGTACTGACCTACGGCCCCAGCTGCTTCCTGTGCAAGTTGAACTCTGAACTCTCTGCTTGTTAACCGTCCTGACGCACAGTGCCTAAGAGCCTTTGTGCCTGTACAGTTTCCCCACTAAACTGTCTTGAATAAGAGCTGGGTCTCACTTCCCTTCATGCTTTTTTTTCCGACAGTAAAGATACTTGATTCTTCGAGGCTCTTCTGGTTTACATTTCCTCTCCTTTTCAATTCACTCCCTTTACAACAGAGAGCTCATTTCAATCTCAAAGCCAACATCTGTGACAGGAGAGTGAGCTTCAAACTGCTGTAGTTAATCCTCCACCAGGGGAGATGAGGTAAGGGAGCTACTTGGAAAATGGAAAGGCAAAGGAAGACAGATAATGTGGGAGCAAATGTTTTGGAAAAGTAAGTACAGCAAGCAGAAACATTATGGATCTAAATGGCAGAGAATTAAAAGCAGCTGTAGCAGAGGCTTGTACAGATAAAAGGTCATGTTCCTCACTGTCTTCAGACTCTGCAGCCAAACACTAATTCTTCAGCCCCCCCCCCATCTGATGTGTGAACATCTGTTTCAAAGATCACATAGATGAGAAACACGAGTTCCCACGCAAAAGCCAGGAGGTTTTCAACCTTTTTTTTTTTAACCTTCAACCTTTAGCATTTCATCTTCCTAATCGTGTTAGACTGTATCTATCTGGATGATGGATGGATAGATTTAATAGATAGATAGATAGATAGATAGACGGACGGACTGACGGACAGACAGAGAGACACGTTGCTTGTGACCTAGAGACTACTGTAACTGTCCTTTGACATCTACAACTTGGTGAAAACATGAAGCTTTTTCACAAAAACAATTCAAAGTCAAAGTCAAAGTCAGAGAATCGATTATACAATGATGCTACTTATCCACATTACTCAAGGCTACGACTTTTCTAGGGTCAGCGAGAAACGTGGGGAAGCTTCTTTTTTCTACACCACATTTACTTGAAACAACCTCCACAGTCTTCTGAGGCTCTGTCCAGATCGAATCATGTACAGATTTAAATTTAACACCAACTTGTCCTCTGGTACCTTTAACGCAACGAGTTTCTGAAATCCTAGATCTGTGACAGAGAGGGAAAGCAGGTCTGCACTGATTATGACAACTGCAGGACAAGATGGTGGAGTTATAGTCCGTCTGCAGGACGAGAGACCCGCCCGTAAGTTAGCTGCTAGCTAACTGGGCTAGCTGGTTAGTAGCGACTGAACTTTCAAATCTAAACACTTACATATAGCCGCTCATAAATAAATAACAGCGGTGTCCAAACGAATACTCCAGATGACCTGAGGAAAAAGTCAATTTGGTTGTGACACAGTTTCTAAACAGAAGACAAGATTGTGGGAAGGAAAGAGATCAGAGCGGAAACAAACTCTTAAACTGACGTTTTTCAATAATGAAGATGAACACTGACGTGTTAAGGTCCTCCCACAGCAGCGCAGCCAATGTAGACTGCTTCATTCTTCTTAAGGTTATTCACACAGACACCACAACCTTCCACTCAAAACCATTTCTTCTGCAGCCGTCATGGTGCAAGGATTATTACAGGGGCAATGTGTCGACCCCCCCCCCCCCCCCCCCCCCACCTTCAAATTAGGCCCTGCTTTACAGAGTCAAGTGATGTGAGCAGCAAGAAAAAAAAGACAGAGGAGGAGAGACGGGATGAGGAAACAGCTGTGATCAGGTGTCAGAGAGGAGCTTATCAGAGGTCAGATAGTATCCTGGGACAAACAGCAAGGCGCCAAATAAATAACCTGTGTGAGGCACAACGCCAGCTTGTACATGCAATAACAGTTTTAGGAGTTCAAACTGGAAGCAGCATCGGGGGGGCATGTTGCTACCAAGCAGCAACCTCCGAGGCTGAAACATGAAGCCAACGCCAAAACCTGTAGTTCCTCTAATGACCACTAGAGTCTGGCCTCTTTTTGGATAAGCTGGGAGTTAGGGGGTGGAGTCAGACAATGCCAACATGGCGATGGTGGAGCAGCTCACTCTGAGCTTCATTCACCTGTGGGTGACATCACAGAGACAACGTCCATCTTTCTTTACAGTCCATGGTTGCTACCAGTATCAGGTACCAGTATTAGACTGGTTGTATTAATGCGATGTGGTGTTGGAAGATGTTGGATTGTAGTTACTTAACAACACAATTTAAAACCAACAAAAAAATCAACATCAGTATTCAACATTAAACTGACGCTGACATTAGACGTTGTCCCGACATTGAATTTTGATCATTTTGTGGTGGATATTCTGTGAAAACACTGGACACAAACACAGAAATGAAAACACAGACTCTGACTGACTGAAGGTGAATAAAAATTAACATTGAACAATAAGGCTCACGCAAAGTATAACCATTCCTCGTCCCACCAAAAGAGTCAGACTGAACCTTTCATAGATCAAGCGAGAGGGAGAAACAAATGAACACAGATACATCGAGATATATATCAGCTTATGTTTACAACCAATAGAAAACAACCACGAGACATACATTTGCATATCTATCACTTACACACATGTCCTTGAGCACAAGACACCTTAAGGTATTTAAAAATTCAACCCACATGCAACACATTGACCTTTCATCTTTGACTATTAACAGGATGAGGGGAGCAGTGGCCTTTTCAACACATTTACTGCTAATGATGCATCAATGTCACAGGAGAAACTCAAGACTGAATGAATGGTCAACTAATAACTTCACCTCCACACTTTGGTATTAAAATGATAAACCAACCATTTAATCTTCTTTTACTTTCTCAACCTGAAATCACAACCTTCATTCAACTAAATATCAACACGTGAAGACACTGGTGGCCAGCCGCCTGCAGGAACGCCGTTCTACTCAGTAACATCGCTAGCATTAGCACAGTAGCATGAAAGGTAGTGAGACAAGAGGACTTCAGTAACGCAGGACACCATTTAACCAGTCTCCATCACCTGCTTCATAATCTAAGAAGACATGGACATCTACATTTATACAATATGGACCTTTAATCATTTATCTTCACAAACAGCCAATCACATGCAGGTAATATCTCATGAGCTCACTAGATTAAGTCAAGAAACAACAACTCAAATGACCTCGTCAGATATATACCAGAGCAATCAGGGAGTGTTTAGATGATGATGCACCTTGATGCCGTTCTGAGACGCTCTTTGAAAAGTACCGTGTCTGTTTCTTACCTGCCTTTTATTCACTAACTGATTTTGGGGGATTGTCAGGAGGATTGTGACGACAGCTGTCAGGATTTTCCAGTTCTGGTAATTGGAGGCAGAGACCATGGATCACCCAGTTACTGGTTCATCTGTCCAGCCAAGTGTAAGACGTGGTTCATGTTGATGTCTGAGTGAAGGAGAAAACTGAGGACGGAACGATGTGAATCTGTTGTAAAGTCTGTTTGTCAGTTCATCCATGGTCACGACCACAGTGAGAGTTTCTGTACGGATCAGAACAGAGGGAAGATTCCCTCCTTTTCGTCTTTTTATCTTTCATTTTTTCTTTCCTTCTCTGATTTAGAAACTATTGCAGCTGCAGGGGGATTTTTCATGATCCATCCATTTAGGAGCAATTCCAGGTTTGAGACGCTCAGCACAGAGTCCCATTATGTTTCTGTGGTGTTTAGAGATGATATAATTAACGTTGGGAAGTTAAAATCTTATGTTGTTTTGTTATCTGTGTCCTGTAGCACAAAACACCTCAAGTTTTCTACTTCACAATGACACATAAGGTTGAATTTCTCCTTAGCTGAGGGTGGTGCACAGAATCTCTTAAAATGTTTCCTTACTGAAACATTTTAGTGAAACGAAAGAGAGTTTCCATGGAGACCATTTGTTTGCCAGCGTTAGCGCTTGTGATACCTGTTATCATCTCACCTGTTATCGTCTCACACAGTTTGCCTGTATGAAATATGGCAGTGGAAAAGAAGGAAAGAAAACCTAACTGACTGTCGATCAGATTGATGGTGCAAAATCAATTCCTCGTTGTCTTGATTGTGTTCATTCTCTACATTTATCGCCACAAACTCAGCTATGTTGCAGTTAAGATACAATAAGAGGTACCTTTAGTTTTTGGCTGGACCACGACAGCTGAGTGACGGACTCATATTTCCACCACTGGTCAGCTCAGCGCCTCGTCACTGAGCTGCAGTTTCTGGATCAAACAGGTTCAGGTCTGGACCCGGTTCAGGTCTGGACCGTGTGTGGATGCCGACCAGGGGCTCAGGGCTACGTCTCATTACAGACAGTCTACTGAGCTGCTCTGGTTTCCCTGCTTCTCGGGAACTGCAGGGAAGAGGAGGAGCACTTCCAATACTCTGAGCCACGCCTCCATCACAGCAAATAAACTACTTTGATTCCACATGTCATTATTACTAAAGGAGGCAGAGGAATAACTAAACAAAAGACACACAAATCTTAACTCTTAACTAAGACTTTAAGGAAGCTCTTAACTTAAGGGTTTTTGCCCAAGCGGCTCCAGGTCCATACCTCTGAATGCATCAGATCAGGACTGGGTGACAAAAATAATCATGATAAATCTGACCTGTCCTTCACCAGCACGTAACAGTTCTGTAGTTGTTGTTGGAACTGAACACACACTTGTCGTATCACGCTCCATTATCAGGGATATGATTGGCTGTTTATGAGCCAGGAAGGGAGCACGACCTGGGTTTGTTCATGCAACCGTGAAACTATCTGTCTTTCTATCACACAGTTTTCACAGTGCTGTTGATGAAGTGTCTATCACTGGTACATATGGTTATTGTTTTATCCCCCAGGCTGTTTCAGACTTTACGTCGTGAATCCTTTAGGTTCACAAGAGGACAAGGATGACGTACTGGTACTGACTCACAGAATAAAATCCCCTCTTTTCCCTCTGTACACTTACCTGTGTGTCATTTAAATGAAACACTCATAGTGCACATGTGCACCAGACAGGAGGAGAAAACTCCCTCTAAACCACAGGAGGCACGTAGGTGATTCTCATCTGGTGCTAATAGGCCATTAACTTCCTCCTCAGAGACGCTGACATGAGTGATGAGTTTCCTGTGAGGACCGATGATGAAGCTCAGGCCTGAGACTGCAGGGACACAGAGGAGCTGTGGCCACTTCAAAAGCATCAAGAGTTTATATGAATATAAAACACATATTTTATCTATATAGAGTGGTGCCGACTGATAAACGTATTTTCATCGTCATGGCGATATGAACTTGTGCAATAAACAGATCACAAAAAACTGAAACAGATGAATTAGAAAACTAGAATCAGCTCCTCCTTCACTCAGACTAGTTTCAGGTTACACCCCTGTTTATCCAGTCACATAAAATATTAAAAAATATTATCAAATATTATGAAATAACATAAAAATAATATGAACTATGAACTGTCTCTTTGTAAAAAAAAGTGTTGTGTGAGGTCAAACTGACCTTTGACCTTTAGCCACCAAAATGTAATCAGTTCCTAGTTTGAATCTGAATATGACACAGACATGAAAAATATAGATATATTTGCTAACTATTTTAGCTGCTGCATGTGGCGGCCATGTTAACAGGTTAGAGCGACACACTGAGCTTCACTGTGATCACATCAGCTCTGGCATCAGGTGTCACTTCCCTTCTCTGGGCCTCGGTGCTTGACTCCTCTCCAACCAGTCGGTGTCAGCGCTGCTCTGTTCCCGCTGCTCATTGGCTGCTGGAGGCGACACTTTCCAGATGACTCTATGAAGCGGACAGGAGTGTGTTTGGCCGCTTCACACTGGATGGAGAGGAGATACTGGCTGAAGTCCGGCTGTGGTGCTGTTGCGTATGACTTTGTAAAGTCTGTTTGATTCAGACATGAAGAGATTCATAAATAGCTCTGCTTTTAAAAATAACTTTGTTCATGTGCCAAGAAAATGAAGCTGGTAGCACATTCAGAGAGAAACTATCCCAGTCTGTATGATGATGTGTAACCTGAGGCTGCGGAGGATGGGGTTCTGCGCTCTGTGAACAGTCTCCTCCTCCTCCACTCACACTAGTTCCAGGTTACATCCTGTTTATCCAGAGTCATATTAAATATTAAAATGAAAATATTAACCATTTGTGTCACATTTTGTGTAATGGCTAAAGTGTCTTGTGAGGTCACTGTGACCTTTGACCTTTAGCCACCAATCTAATTAGCTCATCCTTGAGTCCAGGGGAATGTTCTGTCAAGGTGTTTCTGAGACATCGTGTCCACGAGAATGAGACGGATGGACAGCCTGAAAACAAAATGGCTGCCGCCGGGTTATATGTGCCTCCTCCTGACTGTGTCCCACTTCCTTGGGTCTTTGTAGTCCCGGTGTTGGAGATGACAGACTGTCACCATGACGACCTTCATGGTTGTACAGACGTAAAACGATGGACGCAGTTTTGTTCAGATTGTGCCTCACACCTCAGGACACCTGACCGATCACGAACACATTCACCTTCCACTGCTCCTCCTCCTCCTGTTCAGCCTGGACTTCTTCAGCCTCTGTGCTCTTGACCTCCATCTCTCCATCTGCCACTTTCTCTTTCTGGAGAAGTTAATAAGACAGCAACAGGTCGCTCCCGGGGGCCGCAGCCACCTGCCAAACAGCATCGCTCAGACAGACGCGTACTGACACACGGGGAACGATTCAGCCTTTTAATTACCCCCCTCCAGCCTCTGTCCAGCAGTCACACATACACAGGCAGAGGACGGCCATTGATGTTTGAAGAGGATGTGGGATTGTTCATCACCTCGTCCTCGGGGAGATCCATAAAGCAAAGCTGCTGTTTTTGGCAGCTGTAATTAGGTGCATTGGAAAAGAGGTTATCGATACTTGGAGATACAGTGGAGCGTCGAGGTCGTTTACCAAGGACAAAACACCTGAAGTTAAGGTTTTCCTTAAAGTCAAAACACCCTTAAATCTTCTTAAGGTTTCCTTACAATGTTCACTGATGTATTTAAGTCTTGTCCTGATCTTGGCTTCATACTTCAGGAATCACTTCAAGTCAGTTCAGACCTCAGAGACCGAACTGAAGGTTCCTCCGACTTTATCTGAACTAAACGTGTCTGAGTTCATGTTGATCAGTGAAGAGGATGAACGTCCCAACAGAGGAACCGATTTATTGATTTCTCTCTATAGATCTGATCAGCATCAGTTTGTGATTGGGTCTACTGAACACTGTGCTGAAGTTTCCATGACAACAACAGGAATAGAGAGAGCACCACACTTCTTTAATGTCATTCTTTAAGATGTTTTTGTTCTTCTGTCCACTTTGTGAGACGATACAGGTGAGAAGTTCACAGGTATCACAAGAGCTAATGGCAGCAAACAAACGTCTCCATGGAAACTGTAGAAGTTTACTGCTGTAAAATCCCTTTCACTGCTGCAAGTGCCTTAAAGTTTTATCTTAACAAAGGAAACCTTTGAAGTTATCCTCTGCCACAACATTAAGTAACTCCAGACGCTCCAACTCTTCTGCACTCGTTCATCATGGGAGCCCGAGGACCAGGCTCCGACACGTCTTCCTGAGGGTGGGGCTGTGTGTGTGTGTTTCTAAATCATTTTAAATATCATTTTAAAAAATCTATTAATGTTAAAAAAAATGAAACTGAACTGAAAATGTTGAAAAAGGTTTTTCAGCCACAAACAGATTCAAAGACAAAGTCAATTATTTACAATAAAAGCTTTTTACTCTCTCAGTGATGCCTTCAGGGAACTTCTTCAAATTTGGTGGCTGTTGGTCAAAGGTCAAAGGTCAAGGTCAGCGTGACCCCAGAAAACACTTTTTAGCCATTACTCAAGACTTCACAGCAATTATGAGAAAATTTCACAGGGAGGGTTGATATTCTGACCTGGAGCTAGACTGAGTGGAGGAGGGACACAACCACGAGGAGGTTGTTCTAGTTATTTCAGATCATTTCTTCCTCTCTGCTCCAGAGGCAGAGAAATGAAGCTTTTAGTGAGAGTCAAGTTTTTCAGGAAACGCTCAGGCTTTAATTTAGAGGAGACTCCGGTCTAAAAGGGTTAATAATGTTACAGCTGAGGCATTGTCTCAGGGCGAGTAAATGTTGAAGCAACAGGCTCAGAAAACAGAAATTGTTGTGTTGCTCCACACATTGAGGAGCAGGCACAGGGGGAGCTCCACCCACCTGTGCCTGACCTATCACAGCTCCCCAGTCAGCCCCGAGGTGCAGGAATCCTTGTGATATCATGTGATGTCAAGGAAGATAAATGGAACAGTGGTGAATAAAATGCAAAGAAGAAGATGCTACATGAACTGAAATTGGCACCCGACAGGGCCGAGCTCTGAGGGAGGAAGTGGCTTAATAATGCATGTGCCAATCACAGGCAGCGGTGGAATCATTACTGGCCACAGACACGGTGGAAGGCAAGGTCAAAAGCAGCTGGTTATTACCACAGCTGTATTATTTATCAGAGTGATTTTCACTTCAAGTGGCCTTCTCCGAGCCGCAGCTGCTCCCCCAGACCTCCCACACCGCCGGAGGGGAGGTAATGGGCCAATCAGCTCGGCGCTGCAGGGAACCTGCCTGTCACGCTGGGAACCAACCAGAGAGCGAGTCAGGAGAGAGAATGCCATCCGCTCCTCAGATAACCCCTGTGGTAATGGAAGGATGTGTCAATCACGCAGGTCTGAGACGTGAAGGAAATGAAAGCAACAAATGGAGGGAGGTTGAGTCCGACGTGTTGTTTTCTACAGACTGTGAGTTTGATCAGATGGAGAAGCTGCAGCAGAACTTCCTCTGACTGAATCCTCTCATTCTGTGCCAACAACATCGCAGCTTTTCCCAACTCATCCCCGATGCAACATTCGTCTTCCAGGCACATCACAAACACTCGTATGTGAAATCTCTGGGCTCCTGGCTGAGCAGCTCGGCTAATGATAATTACTGCACTGGTATATATTTATCTCGCTGTGTGCTGCTTTAGCTGCGAGGCATTTCTGCTGCCAGTTAAAGGAAGGGAAAGTTCGTCTCAGCTGAAGCGAGGTCACATTTCTAAACTCCGTCTGTAGAGAACAGCGAGGTTCAGTTTAATGACGTGTGTGTGACTCGATTCAAATCAAAGTTTGTGACATGGAAACAGTCCTCCACTGCAGCTTCATCAGGTCTTTCAAATGAATATTATATCACACAAAATAGTTGTTGAATCTTCAGAATATTGTTGTCATTGCTTCTTTGTTCTCCTGCAGTCGGTCCATTGAACGCATCACACTGAAGCACCGAGTGCGTCCGGGAAACAGGCCGCTCTGTGACCGGTGGGAATGTGCCTCTATAGTTACTTAGTGTGCATGTGTGTCTGCTGGGGGGGGGGGGGTACTCTAATCACCCCCCTGCTGTAAGACCATAGATTTGGTTTGTTCCTGCAATCAGTGCATACTGTAGGTGAGCACATACACAAACATACATGCAGTCCTCCGCTGCAGCAATCATCACTTTACAATCACAAAACAACAGACGCTTAAAGTTTAATACAAAAACCAGGAAGCTCACAGGGAGTCTCAAGAAGACGAGCACGTGTCTGTCATCAGAGTTTTCTGTGTAACATCTTCTAAACATGCACACTGCACAGACGGACAACAGAATGTATTATAATATATAATCTATATGATATTCGGATTCTTCTTCCGTAAATTAGTTTGGCACGTAACTCATCCCGCAGCTTTAAGCAAACCCAGAAAAATTATACATCAAAACATGCGGCTCCATCAGGAATGGTGGGTTATGACTTTTTAGTAACCATGGTAACGTAAATCCCATAGAAAATGAATGGAGAAAAATCATGAAAATGGGCTGTTTGGAGCCACGCTGCTGAGGTCACAAGACTTGGATGTTTTGCCCCTTCAAAATAAGAGTCTCAACTGAGTAAGAGGAGCTTACTGAGGCTCAGCTCTACGGTCACACACAAAAACACACACACACACACACACACACACACACACACACACACACACACACACACACACAGACAGACACACACACACACACACACACACATTGACACACACACAGACACACAGACACACACACACACACACACACATTGACAGACACAAACACACACACTGACAGGCAGACACACACACACACACACACACACACACACACATTGACAGACACAAACACACACACATTGACAGGCAGACACACACACAGACACACACACACACACACACACACACACACACACACACACACCCAAGTAAGAGGAGTTTTTCCTAAATCCAGGGGTCTTATTTTAATCATGACAACACAAAGTCACTGAGTTCACCTGCTGCTCTGGTTCATGTCCAGCAGCACAAACACCTACAACCAGTGGCTGACGTGTGGAACCTGCAGTGTTCATCACACACCTGCATTAAACGCTGCATCCATCAGGCCAAAGACCTCACCTGCCCGAACACCGACCAATCAGACACTCAGCTCTCTCTCTGTTCATTATAGTATTAAAAGACTGAGAGAAGTCGTCCTGACTCATCTGTGTGTAAATCTTTTAATATCGAAAATCATTTCACACCTGAAAAATACATCCGCCACAAAACATTCAGGAAACAGCTGATCAGGGGTCAAACGCCCTTTCAAAGTAAAGCATGTACAGTACACACAGTGTTCCTTATGTGACCGAATGTATGACGACCCAGTGGATTGAGGAGAAGCTCCAGTGGTTAAGGAACATGAACGCTGCTGTGAACTCGACTAATTGTTTTGTCTCGTTTTCCTTTTAATAACTAACGTTTGTTCCAGATGATATTTTACTTCCAGACCCTCTCAGCGTGGTTCTGGTCTGGACACTCCTGGTCCTGTATCTGTGTGTCTTTGTAAAGTCCTCTGTGTTGGGGCAGCGGCCTCAGATAAGGAC
>NW_019524821.1:51363-52585 GCF_002814215.2 Seriola lalandi dorsalis | reverse complement strand
TCACCCCCCCCTCGTTTGACCCTCTCATTCTTTAGCACCCCACCCCCCCACCCCCGTCTTTCTCTCCCATCATCAAATCATCACAAAGTCAGTGTAGATCTGTATCGACTTATCGGGCCAAAATGGCTGAAGGGGAAATGAGGCTAATTAAATAGATAGACAAAATAAATGTTGGTCTGTGTGTGTGTGTGTGTGTGTGTGTGTGTGTGTGTGTGTGTTTATATCAGACTGCAGCAGCCCTTCTCCACTGAACAGTACCAGCTCAACTCAACTCATCTCTTCTGGTCTCTACTGGTCTCTACTGAACTCTTCTGGTCTCTGCTGGTCTCTACTGGTCTCTACTGAACTCTTCTGGTCTCTACTGGCCTCTACTGGTCTCTGCTGAACTGTTCTGGTCTCTACTGGACTCTACTGGTCTCTGCTGAACTGTTCTGGTCTCTACTGGCCTCTACTGAACTCTACTGAACTCTTCTGGTCTCTACTGGACTCTACTGGTCTCTGCTGAACTCTTCTGGTCTCTACTGGACTCTACTGGTCTCTGCTGAACTGTTCTGGTCTCTACTGGCCTCTACTGGTCTCTGCTGAACTCTACTGGAATCTACTGAACTCTACTGGTCTCTACTGAACTCTACTGGAATCTACTGAACTCTACTGGTCTCTACTGGACCTGGCTCTCATGATCTGGTTTTCCATCAGGTTAAAGCTGCGTCATCGTTGTGCATGACAAGACGTTCTGAGCCAAGCCGCCAAATTTAAACAGCTGAGCAACTGTACACTGCTCATGTCTGTTAGTTACTGTTACTACGGCAACCTCTTTGGTTTCCCTACAATGTCCTCCACTGGTCACGTGTGTGTCGTGTTGAAGGTGACGTCATGATAGCTTCGAGCGTCGTTGCTATAGTAACACACCGAAAATAAGAACTTGGTGACGATTGATCTTGAACTTGAAGAAGTATGGAGCATTTGAAGTCCACGCACACACAAACACACACACAAACACACACACACACACACACACACACACACACACACACACAGTAGCAGCAGAGTGTGAACTCACCTCTATGTCGGTTGGTGGTTTTGTCAAACATTAACATGGCGTCCTCGACCTGAAAGAAGCAGGAAGACGAGTCAGTACATCACAACACACACACCTCGGGTTCGTATACAAGCCTGGACATGTTGTCATCACCAGCTGATGCACCGTGACTCACAGGAGACA
>NW_019524821.1:46100-50764 GCF_002814215.2 Seriola lalandi dorsalis | reverse complement strand
AGGAAACAGAGGAGACGCAGGAGACACAGGAGACAGAGGAGACGCAGGAGACGCCACAGACCATGACAAACAATGAAATGAATGTCCAAGAGTTCATTTTGACCACGACTCCAAAAACCCTTCCATCTACCATCTAAACAAATGTTTATTTCACCACAGATGTCAAACAAAGCTTGAGAGGAAGACTGAAGTTCCGTCAGTCCAGTTTCAAACGTCCAACTCAACTCAAAAAACAACAATAATCCTCTACAGGTTTTCCCGGTGGCCAGTAAACAAAACTCAAACAAGGAAGTTTAGTCAAATCAAAATCTACAAAACCCCAAAGTCATAGTCTAATAGTCTAAACTATTAACCACGACTTCCTGAAGCGTTTCTGGCAGAAAACTTCAGCTGATTAAAATATATTTACAGCCACAAGAAAGAACCGTAATGATACTTCACTTACTGACACACATTACATGAAACTTTTGTTAGTGCATGAGGAAATTAAACCTGGAGGGAAACGTGAAGGCTTTTAATTTAGACTAAGGACTATACAAAATATGACATAATGTGAATATTATGTTCTTGAAATAAAACTGAAAACAAGGTGCAAAACAAACACAATACAATAAATTAAAATTAAATGTGACCATCATTTGTGCGATAGCCAAAGTTTAAAGTTTAGTTTAAATTATTCAGTCACACATTCAGGACTGGTCTCACCTCCTGTCAGACCCGCTGTGGAAAACACTCTGATTAACAGCAGAATATAATGAATATCTGAAAACACCTGGACGAAAATTACCTGGGAAATATTCTGGCGTGAACCTGCCTCAGCTGTAATGAATGAAATCTTTGTCATGTCTGTCACAGCTGCTCTCTCACATGTGTGAATTAACTGAAACTCAGATTAGACCTGGAGCTTCACAGGGACGACAGACTGGAGAGACAGAGGCTGATATAAAGTGATGGACAGAGCGTGGAGGGCGGGGACACACACCTACGGTGGCCCTGAAAGCTCAGGTTAGCATGACATGAGTATTTCTCTCAAAATATTCAGTTTTGAGCCCTGACCAGTCGTGGGTTTCAGACCCATTCACAGCACCATCTCTGCTGTTACAGTAGTAAGGACACTGCTGCACCTTGCTGCTGATTAAGTCGACCATCGTCTGCGTATTAAGACACTTTGGGTTTGATTCTGTTTGTGGTTCAAAATGACCTTTCTCAAACATCTCAGTGTGTCAAATCTGGAAATATCTATCGGATTTTTGACCAGTAACAAAAGGTGTTCCACAAGGATCAGGTCTGGGCTGGGTCTAATACAATCTATATCAATAACACTGTCTCTTCTCTAACCAACTGTAATGGCCATCTTTACGCAGATGACACTCCTCTGTGTTGTTTTGCATATCTTGCTGTTGAGAACCCACAATGCTCTTTTAATGCTATTCAAAAGTACTTATCAATTTAAAACTGGTGCTTAGTGCAGCAACAGCAAGGGATGATGATTTTAACAGTCTACACCTGTTCACACAGGGTCACAGTATAAATATCTATGTATTTGTCCTGATTAATTATTTACATTTAAACATCTTATTCAAAATCTGAAACAGATCCAACTTCCCTTTGCATTGTGGGAAAAGTACAGTTGAGACAGTCTCTTTTTAATGCTAATAATATGACGGATGTTTTATCACGGTCAATTATGAAAAGACGTCAGATCATCAGGTGAATGAGACAGACCTGAAAACAACATGGCTCCTGCTCCCTCCGGCAGAGGAATAAGCAGTGAACGAAGTGATGGAGACCCGGAGAGTTTAGGGAGACAGCAGCATCTCCTGGGTAACCTGGTGTCAGCTGCCACTAGCAGGGTTATTAGCCGATATCTGTACATATGAAATGAAGAGATAAGAGCGCAGCAGATAAGGACAGACTGACTGGAAAAGTCTTTGACAAACAGCCTATCTCCACTCTTCATGCCTCTGCTTCATCCTCCTCCTCTGAAGAGCTCTTTAACTCTCACCTTTATTTCTACTGAGACGAGCAGTGCTCAGAGTAGTTGTCTCTCAAAGAGCTCCTGTATCACCTGACTGTCACAACCACAACCTCACACACTCCCTCCAATCATAAGATCTGAATCCTCAGTGTCTCCACACTCAAACACTATTGGATGAATATGACTCCACTACTCATCAGATGAGGTTTGGACCCCTCCTCACTTTTAACTCATGATAGAAACACTAAAGACGTGACAGTGAAGATCTACCTACAATGAGTCAGTTTAAAGCTCCATCTTTTCTTCTTCTTCTGTGTTTTATTTGAAGTGTTGATCCATCAGAAGATGTAAAAACCATCTCAGTGTAGTTTTACATCTCCTCTCTCAGGCTTCTCTCTGGAGCTCTAGTAACAACAGGTCATGGGCCAATCAGAAGAGAGGAGGCTCTGAGGTGTCAGATCTGAAAACACCCACAGGAGTTGTTTCAGTCTGAAGACTGGTTCTGGTCACTGTGCACATCACTTCAGTGGCGACTTTAAGCAGCAACAGTTGAAGTGACGCTGCGGCGCCCGAATACGTTCCAACCTGTTGCCGTAGTGATGGAAATCAAAGATCGCTAAACAACATTAACTCTAAAAACAGCTCCTTCACTTCTTCAGGGAACTGAGTTCGCTCTGAACGTTGATACAACATGACTTCAGCACCACGGACAGCGTCATGGTTTCATCAGCACTCAGCACAGTGAGGTCGTGGCGTCCGAGGACGGATTTTCATTTTGAAACGAGAAAACCAAGATTCAGTCAGATTATCACTTAGAAACAGGGAGAGAAAAAACTGAAAACAACAAAACGAAGAGAAACCAGGAAATCATCTTTAGATTTTTCTGGTGTGACCCACAGACACGTCGATGAATGAACTGGAAAACTCAGTCAAAGTGTCAAGTATCTTTACAAATAAAGTCTTAATCCATAAAACTACTGAAGGTATAACTGAATATTATGAATAATATGAGTCAGATGATAGAGATTACCTGCTCTTTAACTCTTGAACATATCACAGGTAAACTAGTCTTTCTCCTGCAGCAGACAGTTGAGCTGCGACAGCAGGAAGTGTCGACAGAATCTCTCTCTTATGTTTCTTTTGTATTTTGTATAATTTTGTGATATTTCACGTCACTTGGGAGGAGGCCTATAAATAAGCCCATTGGGCTTTTCACCTGCTCTGTATTCTTGTGCAGCATCTTTCATGCAACGTAAGTAAATTAAATATTAAATATTACTGGGAGAGTCACACTGCCACTGCTGTTGTCATGTGTTGTGTGTTTGAGCGTTTCACTGAGCAGACCATCAGAGACAGTTTTCCTGCTGCTCTCCCTGTGTGTGAGTCAGACTGTTGCTTCCTGCTCTGACTCCTGAGTCGTCATGGAGGACCAGTCGCTGCACCTGCCTGTCGCCCTGTGCAGCTGCCAGCTCCACGAGACCTGCCGCAGAAAACAAGCTGCTCTCTTGGGAGGTCTGGCTTATCCCAGCTGTCACTCACCATTATGGCTGTGATGAAGAGCACAGCAGCAGGTGCACAGCAGAAGCTCTGTCAGCTCCACATCACTGAAACCTGAACCTCCATCACACCACACGGCTGGCAGCAGAGACACGGCACAGGAATACAGAGAAGATGAAGTATATGATGGACAACAACTGTCCCAACAGCAGATATCCTGCTCTCATGAGTCTCACAGGAATATAAAAGCTACACATACAAATATACAATTACAGAATATGATGTTGGACTGGAGGCTGCAGCAGCTGTAGATGAAGGTAAAGACAGAACTCAAGACACAGATACAAAAATAATATGCTAATAAAACTATGCTAACCGTTCTGAAAACAATCTAACCACGCTAACCATTCTGAGAAGATGCTAACTATGCTAACGTTCTGAAAAGACGCTAACCACACTAACCATTCTAAAAAGATGCTAAGTAGCTAGCCGCTCTGATCCGTCTGCTAGTCTCTGGTTCTGGTCTCAACAGACTCAAACATGTGGCTGAGTCTCTCTGATGTTTCCTCCTCTCACCATCTTAATACTCTCTGCTCTTTCACCTGTCCACCTGGAGGGAGCAGGTGGTGGGCGGGGCTCAAGGCTGGTTTATCAACCAGGAAATGAGAGGAGATGAGCTTCAGACCCAGTTTAAAGTGTGAAAACATGTTGAACTCAATATGAATCACAGCAGAAGATTGTTAGAGTTAAAACATGAGGTCTGTTCTGATGACATCACGGTTAGCAACAGACAAACCTTCATCCACGTCTCACTGTGGCTTTTGCTTCAGCTGCAGCACAGTGTATAGACGTCACTCACACCTGAGGTCCCACAGTGAAACACTTCTACTGATTCAGTTACAGATTCTCACTGAAAAATATAATAATAAACCTGATGTTTCACTGTGAGCTCACTAATATTCACCAGATAGAGTCAGGCTGAAGAGACAGAATCTGCCGGGGAGGGGTGGAGGAGGAGGAGGAGGAGGAGGAGGAGGAGGAGGAGGAGGAAGAGGAGCTCAGGTGCTTTTTCCAAACATCCATTACACAGCACAGAGATGACACCAGAGCCAAGGACAGATGATTTCCAAATGGACCTGTGTGTGTGTGTGTGTGTGTGTGTGTGTGTGTGTGTGTGTGTGTGTGTGTG
>NW_019524821.1:44393-45393 GCF_002814215.2 Seriola lalandi dorsalis | reverse complement strand
ACACACACACACAATCCTGGGTGAAGTGGACGCAGCAGCTGAGAGTAAAGAGGTAAATCGGCCACTGTGACCTGTTACACCTGCTCAGGTGACATCACAGTCTGAAGCGTCCTCGCCTCAGGAGACACATCGTCCATTCCCAGGTTTTTACTCTGTGACAATCTATGAACAGAGCTCTTTCAAGTTTCAGTCGTTTGTGGAGTTTATTTTCACTGTTAGCACGCTAGCATGCTAACCACCTAATGCCTTAAAGGTAATTAAATAATAATTGATGGTCTTAATTACAAGATAAACATTAATTTAATTCATTCATCCGTATGTTTTTCTTTCCGCGCCCAGAACGAAACATCTTGGTTCATCGGTCAAACAAACACTGCTTCACACTGAGCTGCTCCAACCTGCAGGAACTCACACTGTGTAACTGGCCTCTGCACCAGACTCAACATGTAGCATTAGCATTGTATTTAGCATGGTATCTTTTGAATAAGAAAAAAATGATTCATCATAAATAAATGTCAGAAAAATGTCAGAACACGTTGAGTTTAGTTTTGTGATACATGTGGACGTCTGTGGCAACATCAACAGACTGTACAGAGCCACAGAGAAAAGCGCTGCTCTTTTTCCTGTTGTAAGACAGAACCTTCATAATAATAATAATAATAACTGCAGAGAGTTCTCGGGATCACAAGCTTCTACCTGCGTTTCACCTGTTCCAAAAAACCCATTTACAGATTGGATAGGATTTGGATTTTGTACGTGGAGATTACATTTAGTTTGTCGTTTTGACGTATGAAAGAGATTCCTGTTCCACGTCGTGTTGCTTTTCCAAATGAAAACGTTTGAATCTCAAAACCTCGTAGTTCCAAGGAGACGACGCGTCGACTGGAACACACACATACACTACATGCTGCACACACCTGAGCAGGTGAGATCTTCCCTTCAACTCATTCACTCATGTCAGATCGACGACCAGACTGAATCACTGCAGCTCAGCCCCCCC
>NW_019524821.1:42165-44159 GCF_002814215.2 Seriola lalandi dorsalis | reverse complement strand
TCTGCCACCCCCCCCCCACATCATTTCATCTCTTTCTCCAGCTTCTATCTCGCCGCCTCTTTCTCTCGCTGACAGTCCCATGCCGTCGTGCGCTCCTCTCTCTGGACTGTGCCAGATAAGCAGGTAATTCATCATTGCAGTGAAGGCAGCACACATGTACACACACACACACACACACACACACACACACACACACACACACACACACACACACACACTGGGTGGCTCTTATCAGTGCTTCACAAGGACTGGGCCGAGCTCACGCCGGGTCTCTGTCTGAAAGTGACCCGCAGCCTTCGAGCACCAAATTACCATGACAACATTCAAATTATCCCCGCCGAATGACAAGAGACAAATTAATATATTTCCCATCATCCCTCCGCGCCCGCACTCACAGCCCTCAATTTGTGCTTCTATTATTGGGAGGGGGAAAAGAATGGTTTAACCGAGCACAGGGTGTGTGAGGAAGGCCTTTATAAATGCAAATTACCCAGGCTGCCTTTCTCTGCTCAGAACAATGCTGAAAAATAGCAGGTTGGCCTGTTAAAAGTGATACCACTTCCACTTCATTCTCCCCCTCTGCCGCCTCCTCTTTATTTACAACGCACAGAAAAGCCTGGGAACAGCAAATTCAATTCAAGCGGCACAATAAAACACAATCATGCGGAAATGTGGCATATTTCAGCTGACAGATTCATAAAAGTGTCGCCGGCATAATTGAGTCAAGAATGAAGAGGAAATGATGATGAAGATGGTGATGATGATTACGGCCGGGTAGCGCTGTCAGGAGGAGCGATTCTGTGGGAAGAGAGGAAGTCGTGTGGAGTGATATAAAGACTGAGACACACGACGCAGAGAGACGAGGCTCTAACACCGACACACCGCCGGCAAGAGACTGAAGGAGACAACGAGACAAAAAAATCACATGCTAATAAATCATGTTAATATTCCTAAAAATTATCTTTTTTTCTCTTTTGTTGAAATTTAATGTTTTTTTTCTCCAAATGTCAGATTTCGTTTTTTTCCTGAATGCAGCGCTGACACTCCGTCGTACCTGAGTCATTCATTCCCTGAGTTCCACGTGCTGTTTTCTTACAGTTTCACAAATGTTTCCATCAATTTTTAAACCAGAGAAATCTGAGATTTTAATCATGGTAACGTTTCAATGGTCGCCTGTTGATGATGTCATATGTGCAACCCCCTCAGCAGAAGAAAGAAGAGGGGGCATCAAAGGGTTTGTGTTCTTTTCAGAAATGATGACGAAGAGCAACATGACGTAGCAGGTGTTAGCGTTAGCTTCTATCCGTCTCTGGCTGTTGCACTGAGAGCTCCCCCTAGAGGCCTGCAGCCGTTTGTGTTTTTGAATCTGCAGCTGCTTTCTCCTGACCCTGACCCTCGCTGGCCACCGTACTTTCAGGAGAGACTCCGTCACTTCATCAGACATCAGCTGATTCAGCCCTGACGTGTTGAGCGTAAGTCTCTCTGTCCTGCTCGGACCAGACCGGAGCTACACATGAAGAACACCAAAGTTGATCAATGTGAATGAGATGAATAAATACTTGGATAATTCAGGATCAGACATCAGCTGTTGTCAGCAGCACACTGCATAGATGTCGCTCCACACGGCGTCTCAGCAGGTGTCGTCATCTACAGTGACAGTAGATCTTTATAATGAAACTCATCCTAAGATGAAACTATAATGAACCTGACTGTTGCTGGAGACTGTGCATCTAAAAGTTAGCATTAATGTTAGCATCGGAGCTATTTCATGACCAACTCCATGTTGTCTGAGGAGGTTCAGCACACACACAGACTGATGATGGTGATGATGATAATGGTGATGATGATGATGATGACGCCTGAGCTCAATGAGGTGATGGAGGCTGATAAATACGTCCCAGCTGATCCAGTCACTAATCAGGTGTTGTACCTGTGAGGACAGATTGTGACTGACACACACACACACACACACACACACACACACACACACACAC
>NW_019524821.1:37995-38227 GCF_002814215.2 Seriola lalandi dorsalis | reverse complement strand
GTTGTTACCCTCCCTCCCTCCCTCTGTTGTTACCCTCCCTCCCTCTCTCTCTCTGTTGTTACCCTCCCTCTGGTTTCAGCCTCTGCCTGCACCAATTAAAGCCCTTCAGTCTCCAGCTGTGCGAATACAGATGTTGACAGGTGTGAGGTAACACGACCTCAGCCCTCATGTTAAAGAGGCACAGACTCACCTGTGTGACTGTTGCAGGTAGCTGATCAGATATAATACCCCC
>NW_019524821.1:31250-37975 GCF_002814215.2 Seriola lalandi dorsalis | reverse complement strand
CCCCCCCCCCCCCCCCCGACCTCACGTTAAACACTCGCTTTGGTTAATGACACACACCAACCAACCAGAGCCTCCAGCCATGACTAGACACAATCAGTACCTTTAAATGCACATGAGCTACTTTATTTAGCATTAGCAATGCTAACAGCAATAAACAGTGAAACTGATTCTGTTGCATGAAAACAGTCTTGGTGGAGCTCTGAGGACCTCTCACTGTGTCCTCACTCCACTGGTCTACAGCTGAGTCCGGTCCACACAAGGATACAAGTGTATACACACACACACACACACACACACACACATAAAGCGTAGCTCAGGAGCTCCTGGTTGTGAAAGAGCGCTGTGCAGCCGGCGGGTAAATGACTCTATAAAATGATTCATTCAGAGCAGAGTACTGATGTCATTACAGGCCTCATAAAGAGATGTGCCTGCAGCAAACACACACATCATCCTTAAAACTCAAGTCCACTTTATAAATGGCTGCTGTGGGAGCAGCTCTCTGCAAACACACTGACACGTCCAGGTAAGTGATATTTTATGAATAAGTAGAGACATTGATTTTGACTCATTACAGACTTCCCTGAGCAGAAACCAGTCACCTGATGGTTGCACATGAGCAGGTGATGTGGGGGCTGGACGTCTGTTGTCTCGCTGGGACCAGACGACATGGAGCAGTCAATCAGTGCTAATTCCTGCCGCTAACGGAGGCTGTTAGACGCAGCCGCTCTCTCTGCCAGCCTCAATCGTGATTGCTCATTTGAGAGGGAGCGTGATTGGAGGTCACTGTGGTGCAGAGCATTTGGAAACACTGAAACCTCCAGCTCGCTCATTATCCCTACAGGCGGACATGTTCATAACATCGGATCAAGTGAAGAGCACACTGATGGTTTAGCAGGACAGACTGCGGGGGGGGGAGGGCTCATCTGAGACCTTCAGCTTCTTTTTCTAGAGGTTCAAAGTGAAAACAGGAAATCTGTGGCATCAACGATCAACACCCAGAGGTCAGGAGGAGTGAGACCCGTCCAGATCGCCTCATTAACAGTTTCTATATTTAGATATTTAATGTTAAAAGTTCAGTCTCTGCTAACAGACCATGTTAGCTGCAGAGACCCGCTGCGGGACCAGAGACCCGCTGCGGGACCAGAGACCCGCTTAGATATAGCACCTCATAAATAAATAACAGCGCTGTACAAACAAATTCTCCATATGAACTAAAAAGCTTCAAAGTGATGAAAAGATACAAATCACAACTTCCCTTCAGAACTTTCAGAATAAAATCTGAGTGGAAGCAGGATTGTGATTCAACCCAAAAAGATTGTCACATGATCTTTTAGCCAGAAAACAACAACACAGTTACATGAAATGTTGATATTATATTTGTCTTTGTTAAACTTCCTCAGGAGGTAAAATGATGACGGGAAACTACAGTTACACAACAAGACAAACATCGTGTTGCACCTGTGTCGACCTCGACACTGGCTTCTTCTCAGTCCAGGCTCAGACCTCCCTCTCAGTGAACCAGTGACTGAGCCTCCTAATGAACACTGCTTTATGAACCTGTGAAGGTGATGAGGAGCAGAGATGAAGCAGAGAGAGGACAGAGCACAGCACAGTGTCTTATTGATTCTCCTCCTATCTGACACCTCAGCCCTCCTCTGTAATTGTGATTACTGTTCCACTATTTTGGGCTATTTTGGCTCTGGCAGGCAGCCAGGTTAAATACCTGACCTCAGAGCAGCCACAGAGGCTGTGAGGAGACAGCTCCTGTTTTCTGCTGTACTTACCTTGAAGTCTAAGGGTTCTGTTTTTGCGGTGGTGCAATGACTGGCACCATCAGGTCCATATGTAAACCTACGCCCTTGAAGTTGTAGTATAACTCCACCAGAGCAACAACATATATGCACCAGATAAAATGACACAAATCATTTGTACATTAGAATCTGTACTGTACATCTACAGGTACAAACTGCTGCAGCTTGTCGCTGTTAGTCCAGAACCGTCCGACAATACAGAGGAAAGTCTGCAAACTGTAAAACTGAAGACTCAGGAGTGTTAAATCAGAGGAGTAGACTGTGTTGCATCAACCTCTGTCGTGGTTACGTGGAACATTTTTCAACACAATGAAGCAGCTTCATTAAAAAGTGCAGCATGCTGCAGAGTGCTCAGTCATCAGGGCCAGAGGAGAAGTGAGGGGGTGTGTGGTTGTGATTAGCCTCTCAAACATGATATGAAAGGGGACAGAAGCATGAGGCTCAGTTGGGACCATCACAACATGCTACTCTCAAGTATCAATTAGGATTCAGTGCTGCAGAGTGGATTAATGGAGCCACTTATTCACCCACAGTAAACAAAACAGCACTTCACCCCGAGTCCAGAGTCTGAATGAGATCTGTACCTGTGACTGCGGAGAGTAAACGGTTTACACGTTCTCATTCAGAGGAAACTGAGCAGCAGCACCTGCTCTGAACCAAGGGCCAAGGACCAATCCAGACAGTCCAACCCACCACAACCACCTCCTCCACACTCTAAGCAAACTGGGAGAACAAAAACCAGGAGGTCCAGGATCCAGTTCACTGCTAGCTCCTTTGGCTCTGACAGCCTTAAAGGACAGACCTCAAGTTACGTGACTCTTAAAACACAATGCACATATAAATACAGAGTGATCTGTGTGTGTGCCTCTAATGTGCAGCTCATATATCATCATTTGTACGTTAGCTTAGCACAGCTAATGTTATCTTGGCATAAAGAAAATGGAACCATCAACCAACCATGACACAGTGTAGTACGAAACATTCAAAGAAACAGATGAGACCAGATCACAGGTGGACTGGACTGAGGACTACCAGCTCTATCAGTGTCTTTACTGGCTCCATCAGTGTCCTTACTGGCTCCATCAGTGTCCTTACTGGCTCCATCAGTGTCTTGACTGGTTCTATCAGTGTCTTTACTGGTTCCATCAGTGTCTTTACTGGCTCCATCAGTGTCTTGACTGGTTCCATCAGTGTCTTGACTGGTTCTATCAGTGTCTTTACTGGTTCCATCAGTGTCTTTACTGGCTCCATCAGTGTCTTGACTGGCTCCATCAGTGTCTTTACTGGTTCCATCAGTGTCTTGACTGGTTCCATCAGTGTCTTTACTGGCTCCATCAGTGTCTTTAGAGGCTCCATCAGTGCTGAATTCATGTTGTAATCGTCAGTGAAATGGTGACGTAAATGTAATGAAGCAGCTCAGGGATCTAAATGAATGAAGTAAATGGTGACCTTGTTCAATAGCTGACAGTCGTTTGTCTTTTAATTACAGAAACATGGTCGCCACCATTTTGATCATACAGACCTGCAGAAATATCTCTGTAGCAGGAAACAGGAGTGCTGTCCCCTCATCAATATCTGCACCTGACCCACATAGAGCTGAGATGAGTAGAAACTCTCCAGACCCATTACACCTCCCTCTCTCTCTCTCTCTCACACTTCCTCTTCTTCAGTCTCACTCCTGCCTCCTCCCTGGTCTCCCTAGGTTTCTCAAAGGCACTTTGGCAGCACAAGTGTAATATCTCGCTGCTGGTGAGACGCCATTAAGGTCAAGGTGTGTAATGAAGCTTTATGAAGGCGTGAATAGTTAGAAGTCCTGGGAAATCACACTCAGCCGTGCTCACTGGCCTCGTCAAGGAAAAAGGAGTCAGAGCAGTGGAGCGGAGGAGGAGGACGAGGAGAGCTGGTTCCAGATGTAGGAACAGCTGGGCGGAGAAATAAAATGTGTATTCTGAAGTCAAAGGACGATGATGCTACTGCATTGAGCTGTACATACATACACATATAGGTTATAATTATGTTCACTCACAGATCGGAGGCTTCACACTGAGGTAATGATGGCTGTGTTTTCTCCTGGGGGAACAGGGTCTTGTGAGGTTTTCTGTCATAATAAGGAATAATTTATCTCAGAATCCAGACTTGAAATGAAAACAGGAGTGAGAGAGTCTGCAGCTGCAGGAGGTTTCTCCACTCGCTCTGAGCAACAGTAAAACATTGCAGCATTAGAGTCTTTTGTCAGATAGAATTAGTGCGATGGGAAGCATGAACCAGGACACACACAGTCCTACATGTGTGTTTTACAATGTTCCAGAGATTCAGATGCTAAATATGAAGAGTCTTAGAAAATCTCTCAGAAAACATGGATACAAAGTGCCATGATCTGTGTACACATGGCTGACACATTTAAAAAGGTCACACTGTGCAGTTTTACTTTCTGAGCTATAAATAGAAATATCGTTTTTCAGATCACCTGCAGGATCAGTGTTGATACAACATGAGGTTATTAGCTTATTAGGTCCATGACTCCAGCTCAGTTCATGAAGCTGAATGTCACAAAAAGAGACGAAAGCTTGATCAATACATTTAATTCAATAATTGAATCTAAACTGAAACTAGAAACGAGTTTCAGGTCACATCCTGTTCATCCAGAGGCATATAAAAATATTTGTGTGAAACTTTGTCAAAATTTCTGTGTTAAGTCTTTAGTAACGGCTAAAAGGTGTTTTATGAGGTCACACTGACCTTTGACCCCCAAAATCTAATTGGTTTATCTTTGAGTCTAAGTGAATGATTATAGCAAATCTGAAGAAATTCCCTGGAGGCGTTACGTAGCTATCGCGTTCACAAGGCCAAAACTGTGATTTGTGACGTCACCACACCCTTTGACCTTTGACCACCAAAACCGCTTCTAACTCCCAGCTAATCAAAAATAAATAATATCATAGTAGAGTTTGACTCTACATGGGAGTCTATGGGGACTGACTCACTGTTGGAGCCGGACTCTAGTGGTCGTTAGAGGAACTGCAGCTTTTAGCAGATGTTTTTTTCTGCTTGGTTTTAATTATTACTTGTGATGTTTTTGCCAGATTAATTTCTTGAGCTGAAATCCTGTGTCTCTGACTCACATTATAATACAATGATATTAACCTGCAGATACTGAACCCACCGTCTCTCTGCTCATTATCCGGATCAAAGAAACGTCTAAAGACCGTCGACACGCTGCTGCTGACACAGTCTGAAGCATCGGTCACATAAGCAGTGAAGAAGCTTGAACATAATTGGCCCTTCTTGAAGTAAAGGGCCGTTACAGAGCAGCAGGTGAGTGAGCGGTTTCAAGTGCGTGGTAATTATGAAGCAACAGTTTTGTGAGCAGCAGCGTGTACAGACAGGCTGAACTCTCCTCCACCCTCAGAGCGGGAGAACAAGATATAATGAACTTATCTCTCCCGCTCACTGGCAGAGTGCATGCTATCATTACTGAAAATGAGATTTGCTTTGCACACACTAAAAGATAATTGACCTGGAGACTGCTCCGACCAGAAATCTCCCCCCTGGTTACGAATCAAGGCCTCGTTCACTGGATCAAATGACTCGGGATCCCACTGAGTGTTGGGGCTTTTCAAATTACATCCATCCCACTCCAGACATCCCTGCTATGTCTCGGTTTAGCTTTATCATGTTATCTGTAGATTATTTGGTATTTACTCTGAGGATGAACCAAAGTTGTGATAGTGATTTTCCTGCTGCTTCTCACTTTGTCCTCTTCATGTACAAAAAGCATTTGTGAAGCTGAAGCATCTTCAGCTCGACTCACTGCCTGAAGCAAGTTTGTGTCTGTCCACATCCACTCATGTCTGCACCGACTCTTTATCCAATCAAAGCCTCTGAAATCTGCTGCAGCCCTCAGCACCAACACTATACACTCTACTGACACACAGCAGACACAAACTCTCCTCTATTACATATACTGAAGGTATTTTCAAACAGCTGTTATCAGCTTCTCTCAGGTGGATGAAAACACCTGCTGCTCCAGGAAGTTTCCTTTTTGTTCTGCTGCTTTTTTTCTAACTTTAACTTATTTTATGTTTTTGTGTCGTGAGGAAAACTTTAAAGTTCCTCTCAGGTTTTTTGCTGGCTCCAGGTGGACAGGTGAGAGAGCAGAGAGCATCAAGACGGTCAGAGGAGGAAACATCAGAGAGACTCAGTCAGACCCAGACTCAGACTCAGAGGAGGAGTCTGAGACCAGAACCAGAGACTAGCGGACGGGTCAGAACCGTTAGCTAGTTAGCATCTTTTTAGAACAGCTAGCGTAGTTAGCGTTTTTTACTTGTTTATGTTGTTTGTTAGCTTGTAACTGGCGGTGGCGGAGACAGTCTTAGCGGTTGTGCTAACTCTCTCTCTCTGTACTGACAAGGTTTCAGGTGTATTTAGCCCCGCCCCCTGTCCCCACAGTTGACAGGATTGGTTCCTGAGGTCTGTGACGTATGAAACACTGAATCTGTGTTAATGAGACTGTGATTGGTTCACTGCAGGTCAAGATGGAAGCACTCAGTCATGGTGTTGGTGGTTATTTCATCATCACGTGTCTGTGTTATATAGAAACATCGTTAACAAGGTGAAAGAGAAACAGAGTGAATATCAGATCGACTCGGCTCAGAGTTGTTGATTACAGCAGTAAAAATCTGAGTCAGTAATGACTGTAAATACAGTCCCTCTATACAAATCTATTAAAGATGAATGGAAGCACAACATGTGAATGACTCTGATCCCGGGTCAGATCTGGATCAGGTGGACTGTGTGGATTCAGGAGCTCGGCCTTCATTGCAGATTCTGTTCGTGCGTGTTGCAGCAAACAATGATGGATGAGGAATTCTACATCCTGTAGAGCTGATTTCATTATTGCTTGTGGCAGGAGAG
>NW_019524821.1:22360-31161 GCF_002814215.2 Seriola lalandi dorsalis | reverse complement strand
GGGGGGGTGGGGGGTTGATCCACACAACCAATTTACTGCTTTTAGCTTATCTCCGAATGAATTTCCATTTAAAGTGAAAATTTGTCTTAATTCCTGCAACAGGAGCATTTTCAGTCGCCAGCCTGCAACACAGCAACAGCTTGTTTTACAGCTGCTCATGTTCTGTGAAGAAGAATCGATTTCCTGGTTCAAATCGATCTTCATTTGAATGATCCGATATCCATTCCTAAAATCCATCGATCTTTTAATATTTGGCTTTTCCAGTCTCTGTTAGTCCCGTGTGGACAGAAGACTGGAGACAAAGGCATGGCTCCACTGACGCAGCAGCAAGCCGCAGATGTCTGGATGCGTTTCAGATTTAACATCGATGGTGACGAGATGTTGTGAAAATGGGAGATGGAGGTGAGATACTGTGGAATACCACAAATCTCCAAAACCATTTAATGAGACGTCACCCAGAAACACAATCGGCTCCAGCGTCACTGAAGAAGCTTTTGTGTTGAAGTTACAACAGTTTGAAGGAGCTTTAGTTTCATGGACTTCACAGTTTACAGTGTTTCCGCTCCAGAGGTTTTAACAGAAGATATTATTAAAAACTACTGACGCTCTGCTGTTCTTTGATGTTATCTGATTTTATCCTGGTGATGATAATTAGCCTCGTTAACGTGGTTCAGGTGAGAAAAGGAATATCTCGGTATATTCAGCCGTAATATCAGGACTGCTTCCTCCTTCATTGTGTATGCTGGACCTGAACACCCACTTTAATGACCTGCATTGTGTCAGCAACCCCTCCCCCACCTGTGTCGTCCCCTCCCACCAGAGGGACTGAGTGGAATTTCTTAAAACTTCATTAAAAAGGAAGTGTGAGTCAATTGCAGTTAATTAGCCAGAGAGTCCTTCACCTGCTCGTGCAGGAAGAACACTGATGACTCACAGTAATGTCCAGACATCAGGGAGCGTGAACCTTCAGGAGCTAATTCACAGTTTTTAGATAATCACAAGTTAAAAATTCTGCCATCTCTGCAGCTGACGGCAGTGGCGGGTGATCTGACTTAAAGATCATGTGACAATCTTTTTGGGTAGAAAGAAAGATTGTCACAAACGTCCGCAATCTGAATCCCGATCTGCTCTGATTTTATTCTGAAAGTCCTGACCGGAAGTTGTGATTTGTATCTTTCCATCTCTTTGACGCTTCTTCTCCAGCTGTTAGCGGCCTAGGCTAGCTGTTTAAAGGCTAACATGGTCTGTTAGCAGAGACTGAACTTTTAACATTAAATATCTAAACATAGAAACTGTTAATGAGGCGATCTGAACGACTCATCTGAAGTTGATCATGTGACGAAGTCTGACAAAGGGGGGAAGTATGGTACAGCCAATGGGTTGTATTAGCCTAGCGAGCTAACAGAAACAGGTCAAGGACCAGGTTCAGGTGCATTGTGGGAAGTGTTTCTGTGTTGGACCCCCGCCGGAGACTAAAAAAAGAGATCTCATTTAACTGTTTAACTCGTCTCCTGACCTCACTGAAGCGTCTCAGTAACAAACAGGGTGTGCTGAAGCAAACAGGAAGCAGGTGTGAACAGGTGTGAATTCCCCTCAGGTGAATCTGAGCGTGTGCAGCGAGTCTGCTGCTGGACTCGCTCCAGAGACGAGGGAAGCCCAAACTGCGGAAGCACGATCAGTGTAAATGAAGCTCAGTACCTCAGAGGCTCCATTAAGCTCCTGCAGCCGACCAGAGACACCATGAAGCGACGCGGCTCTGTGCAGCGGTAACACCCAACTAAACCTGGCATCAAGTGAACAACCAACATCTGGACGGGGATGATTGGATGGATCTCCCACTGTCTTGTAGTTAGAGGTCAGACTTCAGATTTCCCAGAGTGCATCTGTCAGAGAATCTGTTTTATTGTTGGAATTATATTTTACATGTTGTGGCTGCTGTTTCTGAAGCTGCGACAGAGACTGTGGTAGAAATAAAACTGACAGACCAGACTGTCCACATCCTCCCGCCATCTGTGCTGCCATATTTTTTTTACTTGCTCACCACTCAGAGTAGAGCGGCGACAGTTTAGACGACGTGGTCATTTGTCAATAGACCAAACCAATCAGTTCCATGTTCGGTTCAGTTTTGTGCTCACACCTGTGTGAGAATAGAAGTTGTACATTTTGGCTGAGCAGAGAAGAAGAATAAAAAGTGTGAGTTAGAGCATCACACAGGGTTAATAAAAAGTACTGTATCTGTCTGGGTTCCATCGAGGTGAAGACGGCTGAGCCTGAAGGTCGATCTACTCTCTTCTCTCAGTGCACAAAAGAATGAGATCCCGGATGCTAACAGCTGAACTGAGCTTCCTCTGTGGGCGGCTGGCTCGCAGACAGAACGTGCCAGCGGAACCACTGCGCTCTGAAACCCTTTATTTCCGATGGCTTCTAATCTAATCAGTTCATCCTCGAGTCCAAGTGAATGTTTGTGCCAAATTCCCTCAAGGTCTTCCTGAGATATCACGTCCATGAGAATGAGACGGACGACCTGAAGACATAACGCCTGCAGCTGTGACTGCGGTCGGCACAGAGACATAAAAATACAAGTTCACTATGGAAACCGAGGGAACAGCCTGTTAGGAAACGCCTCCTTCAAACACTCCTTCAGATTCTGTTGCTCATATTCCATCCAGATCCTTAATCAAAGCTTTTACTGTGACACTGCAAAACAGGAAATGTCCCTGTGTATGTTTTCATCAGAGCCAGACAGACAGTGTACAGCGGGGGGGGGGGTCACTACTCAAGGATGAAAAAAGACGATATTCAAAGGATGGTAATTTCACAGATGATCTTAATTACCTTGATATATGATTTGATCTCCAGAGATGATGCTCAGCTCACACTGTTTTATTTCCTGCATGGAAGCCAATGATAAAATCCATCAGTAAGTATCAGAAGCAGAACACCTGAGAGGACATTGTTTGCTTTGATTATGGGCACCCTGGTGCAGCTGATGATCCTCCGCTGTGCTGCGTACCCATTACCATCGTACCATTAATCACAGTAAAGACGCCTCTCTGGACGCTGGACCTGAGCACGGCTGAATCCAGAGCTGCAGCTTCAGCCTTTAGCTGGAACAGCGCTGCAAACACAAACGTAACCACGTGTGAAGCCTCAGGTTTGGTAGAAAGGTCCAGTTGTGTTACTTTACAAATGTATTTCACTTGTTTCTGTCCCTGTGCGTCACTTGCAGGTACAGATGCTGTGGCCAGTGATGAAGAGACAACATGCAGAGATGTGGTGCATTAGCCTGGAAAGCTAACAGTCAGCAGCAGATGAAACACAGTAAATATATTGGGTCATGGGTTGGCAGAACCACTGGGGTTCAGTCCAGTCCGGTATGGAGCCAGCTGCAGGCTCAGGTTCAGGTTCAGGTTCAGGCTCAGGCTCAGGCTCAGGCTCAGGCTCAGGCTCAGGCTCAGGCTCAGGCTCAGGCTCAGGCTCAGGTTCAGGCTCAGGCTCAGGTTCAGGTTCAGGCTCAGGTTCAGGCTCAGGCTCAGGCTCAGGCTCAGGCTCAGGCTCAGGTCTGGTGCCTCACAAAGTCAAACTACAATCAGCTCATGGTTGTTTCCTCCATCAACCAGACAGATCAGGAAACATGATCACAGCCTTGTTGAATACCATGTCACAGTGAAGTTGACCTTTGACCTTTTCACTCATTTTATCCTTATACACATTTGAGTTAAATTGTGTCATAATTAATAAAAGAATTTAGTGGCTTTCTTGATGTTGCTAATAGCTTAGCTTCCTGCTAACAGTAGCCAAAGGCTAACGGCTGCAGCTGTGTTGCTTGTGTTGAACAGTGTGTATATGAGGAGAGAGCGTGTCTTTCATCTCTCACTAACTTCCTCTCATTTGTTCTCTCTCATCTGAACCCCCCCCCCCCCGTGGAGTTACAGCTGTTCTGTCACAGATATACGCTCCTTCACCTACACACTCATCCAGTGGCTCGTTTATGTGCCGGCTGTCAGCGTTTCACTGACAGTGACGGTGTGGACGAGAGAAGAGTCTGAATGAACGGGAGGCTGAAACAGAGGACGACTTTAAGAGGAAAATACCTTCAGTTATCAGAGACATGAACGTGTTGAGTGGTAATTCAGTCCTGGAGCATCAGTGTTTAATCCACTGTGATGATAAACAGCAGGGAGCCGTGTTAGGTTTGAATGATGACGTCATGGAAACCGATGACCTGAGGTTTAGCCACTCCTTCTACATCATCCTACATAACTTTAATCACGATGATATGATGATCATTGATTCATCATGTGTGAAGATACTGGTGGATCTGAGTGACACGACTTCAAGTCAATATCATGATTATTTAAATGTCACATTCTTCAATGTGATCGTGTCCAGGTGGTTAAACCAATAGGTGGAGTTACCTTTGGTCTCGGTCCATGTTGCGTTCACTGTCTGGTCGTCGTGACTGATGAGACCCAATCAGGAGGAGAGGCATCTGTCTGAGTCTCAGTTAAATCACTGTGATACTGAATCATTCATATGAACAGCAGCAGAACACGCCAGATGTTCTTGCGGTTGCTCTGAATGTTCAGCCTCTCTCTGCTCTGCTTTCACCGACAGCTGATTAGCTCAGCATCCAGGAATTAATTAGCTAAATAAATAAATAAGTAAAAGGCCACGGCTGCTGTCATCTCAATTAGGATGACACAGCGCTCGGCCCCGAGGGAGGAAGCGGTGACGTCTGATCTCCAAGGTGAGAGAACAGCCATCACTCACTCAGTCAGGAAACTGTGGCTCACACACACACACACTCACACACACACACTCACACACACTCACATACACTCACATACACGCACACACACACACACACACTCACATACACGCACACACACACAATTACAACTTATTTTGTAGTTTTATATTTAACCCTTCATTCCTGACACTAATAATAACATTTTACTGATCCAGTTAATAGTTACAGTTTTTATGAAAATCCAGAGTTTCACCTCGTTAACGTCCATATGATGTTTCTATATAACACAGACACATGATGATGAAATAACCACCAACATGAGTGTTTCCACCTTGACCTGCAGTGAACCAATCACAGTCTCATTAACACAGATTCAGGGTTTCATATGTCGAAGACCTCAGGAACCAATCCTGTCAACTTGTGGGGACGGGGGGCGGGGCTAAATACACCTGCAACCTTGTCAGTACAGAGATTTAGCATTAGCATAACCGCTAACACTGTGCCAGCCACTGCCAGTTACAAGCTAACAAACAACATAAACAAGTAAAAGATGCTAACTGCGCTAACGACTCTGAAAAAATGCTAATCGTTCTGAAAAGATGCTAACTAGCTAACCGCTCTGATCCGTCTGCTAGTCTCTGGTTCTGGTCTCAACAGACTCAAACATGTGGCTGAGTCTCTCTGATGTTTCCTCCTCTGACCATCTTGATACTCTCTGCTCTTTCACCTGTCCACCTGGAGCCAGCAGGTGGTGGGCGGGGCTCCAGGTTTATCAACCAGGAAGTAAGAGTGGATGAAAACCATGTGAAACTACATATGAATCACTGACCACTCATGGTCTTGGATCACAGGAATCTCTTCACTCAGGTCAGGTTTATAATATCTGGATGCTGTTATATAGAGCTCATCTAATGTCATCGACCAATCAAAACACACACACACACTGATGGCGCAGTCGTCAGGGATTCAGCCTCTCCGACATGCAGACTGTAGGAGCCGGGAATCGAACCACCAACCTCCTGATCCTTTCAGCGCTCAGCAGCGGAAGACATGAGTACAATATACAACACAAAGAATCCCCGCCCACTTCCTCCCTACTCCTCTTCTTCCTCTCTACAGCTGTGTGTGTGTGTGTGTGTGTGTGTGTGTGTGTGTGTGTGTGTGTGTGTGTGTGTGTGTGTGTGGCACCATGCTGATGGATGACCTGAGAGGAGACGAGAGAATAGAGGTATACACACTCACTTCTGATGGAGCTAGGCTAACAGTTTCCCTCCGCTCCGAGTCTTTGTGCTAAGCTAACATCAACATGTCCTGGAACCACAGACATGACCTGATGCCTCACAGCTGGATGACATCACTCCTCCTGTAAACATCTCATCACAGAGGTCTCCACTCTGTCAGCAGGAAATCAAACTTCAGAGCTCAGGAACACAGAGCAGCAGTGAACGCATCACAGCTGAACAGGAAACACTCCAAACACTCTTACCTTCCCAAACTGTTCAAAGTACTGCTTCACATCTTCAATCACTGTGTTGGCTGATAATCCTCCTACGAACACTTTCTTTGTTCTCGTGACCATCTGGGGGGGGGGGGGGGCAGAGAGAGAGAGGGGAGTTAGAAATAAACACAAGAAGAATCATCAAGCATCGTCTCTGCTGCTTCATCATGGAGGATGGTGTGTGTGTGTGTGTGTGTGTGTGTGTGGGGGGGGGTCAATCTACACCAAAGACTTTAACAGTCACTTAAACAGCTGCACCAACAAGTGCACACTGCACAACAACTAATGGAGCTTTGACCAGGTGAGACCAGGTGAGGTATGACATCACATCACTGGTGTGGAGTAAAGAAGCTGCACTGTAGTATTTATCAGACATTAGTCAGAGACAGACACACCTGAAAACTGACCTGAGAACTATCAACCTATTAGATCCAGAGCTGCACACTCATGTGACATCATTTTGATGGAGCATCACTTTTAAAGGTGGGGGGGGGGGGGGTTTGCAGACCCCCCATTTCCAGGTGTTAATGGAGCTACAGCTTCTTCTGCTCTGTATCTATGGAATCACATGACGAGCTTGCACATTAGCGACATTCTAATGAGAAGCTAGCATGCTAGTTTAGCCTGGACCACACTCATGACTCCAGGAGGCTCCGCCCCCCAGAGGTCACACCTGAAGATCAACTTCCTGCTTTATAGAAACATGGAGAAAGTTTCAAGCTTCAGTCACAAAATACACATGAAACTTCAAGTTTATCTGCTGTGACCCTCACACCTCCTCTCTCCTCCTCTCTCCTCCCCTCACCTCCTCTCTCCTCCCCTCACCTCCTCTCTCCTCCCCTCACCTCCTCTCTCCTCCCCTCACCTCCTCTCTCCTCCCCTCACCTCCTCTCTCCTCCCCTCACCTCTTCTCTCCACTGAATAGATGCAGCCACACATTCATCTTCATGCTGAGGACAGACACAACAAGCAGAGTGAGGAGAGAGAGCGACCATTCAAGTCTCAGTCACATGACGAGCTCCATACAACACTGACCTGATGACATCACTGCTCAGGGTCACATGGTGCTGGACTTAATATAATATCAGTCCTGGACCAAGAACCAGACTCTGACACACTCCTCAGCCAGGCTGCGTCCACACTGACACGTTAAACATCCACCTACACTGAGCATGTGCGAGCCGCTGTAAACAGGAAGTAGATCGTCTCCTCTGCAGTTGTAGCATTAAAACAGAGAATGTAAGTGAGAGGAGTGGAGAGGAGAGCAGGAGAGGAGGAGAGGAGAGGAGGTGAGGAGGTGAGGAGAGGAGAGGAGGAGAGGAGAGGAGGAGAGGGGGAGAGGAGAGGAGAGGAGGAGGAAGGAGTTGGTCTTCCTCCTGCTGATGCTGTTTTGGCCTCCGTCAGTTTCCATCATGGCTGAACTCCATCATTTTCCCTCTGCGGCTCCCTCCCCCGGTGAGCGCCTCCCTCGCCTCTCTGAGAATGTCAGCTGTCACCACCATCCATGAAGACACCCCCCCACCTCCCTCCTCCCTCACCCCCTCCCTCCCCACATGCACACCTGAAGCGCCGGCTGCTCAGACTGTGAGCAGCTGATAAAAGGACGACCACAATAGGAGGGAACAGGTAGGGCCGTTTCCACGGCAGCAGAAAAAAGGTGGCCTGTCAGCGAGCAGAGAGGCGGGAGGAGCCCGGCAACCTCCACGCCACGCTATGGTTATCTGTCCCTCAGTGATAATGCAGAGCCTCCAGAGACGTGGCACATGTACGGCGGCCTCTCAGCGTGGAGAGCAGAGGAGGAGGAGGAGGAGGAGGAGGAGGAGGAAGAGGAGGAGGAAGAGATGAACTCTAATGAATGAAGAAAAAACGACCACGGGAGATGAAACGTTAACTGACATTTCCATTAACACAAGAAGGGTGAGTCTCCGGAGAGACAGAAGAGCTGACGGCTGCCGGTGAATCCCTCTGGACATACACACACACACACACACACACACACACACACACACACACACACACACACACACACACACTTGGAGTCCAGACTATGACATCATCAGAGCTGCACAGACTCAAACAGCCACAATATTATATTAATGTGGTGATGTGATGTTTTGTTTTCACACATTATTGATCATGTGATAAATGTTCTTCTGTGTGTATTGGCTCTATGAAGGAGGTAGGAACTAAGTTTGCGCCTGCGGCTCATCAACCACCTACGAAGACGCAGGGCTCGGTCTAACAGCTGCTGCTAACCTGCGTCTGCTGGTCTCAGACAGTTTTCAAAGGTAAATCCACTCACACTGCTTCTCTCCGCTCCTCCTCCTCCTCCTCCTCCTCCTCCTTCGTCACATAACGAGGAGGCACAATCAGTTTTTACCGAGAGCACATGAGGAAGGGAGTTATTATTTATAGATTATAGATTATAGATTTCCTGTGGCGTCCGACTCACTCTGTGTTCAATAGTAATTTGACTCAAGTAAATTTGCACAAAAAGGCTTTAAATCTAGATAATAGTTAGGATGAAGCAGCTGTGTTCATGTTGGGGGG
>NW_019524821.1:20411-21886 GCF_002814215.2 Seriola lalandi dorsalis | reverse complement strand
AGAGAGACAGAGAGAGAGACAGTCAGTCCCCAGGTTCTCAGTCTGGGGACATTGTCCTTCGTAGACTGTGAAGGGTCTGGTTTAAGATTTTCTCTTTGCGTCAGCAGCTGTTCCCGCCCTTACTGTTTCATGGCAAAGCGCAGCTTCTGTTGCCTAGCAACTTTGACACATGACATTTGTCCACTGAAACTTGAGGTCTTCAGTCTCTTGGTTTTACCAGTTGGACCTGCGTCTCTGTGTCTCTCTCTCGGCAGTCGACAGGTGGACAGCTGCAGGACTCTGCGTCCTCGGCTCATGGAGGTCGTGATTTGGCCTAAAGATCACATGACATCCGTGATCTGCTTCCTGTTTCTGCTCTGATTTTATTCTGAAAGTTCTGACTGGAAGTTGTGATTAAATGACAAAGTCAGATCAGATCGTACACCTCCACCTCCACCTACAACATGGCTCCACCCCCTCCACTCAGCAGCTGGTGCAGTGAGGAGGGTTGATAACTGCCCCTCATGAGCTCAGCTCTTCTGATAAGTCATCCAACAAAAAAAATATTTGAACATTAATAGAAGGAGTTAGAGAGAAAAAATAACAGAACAAATGAAGATGATCCTCAAAGCCATTCTAAAAAATTAATATGCTAATTAAGCTCCAGCTTCAAGGGAATCTGGGAAACTTTTGGAAGGAAGTTAGAAGCACTTAACAAATTACTCACACCACTACGCTGGAAGCCATATTCATTTTTAAAGGGACTATTTTCCCTTCCTGACTTCCTGCTGCACCGCTCTGTACAGTGAGAGAGAGAGAGGGTCTGAGCTAAGGCTGAACGAGTAATCGCTGTTGCAACAATATCACGATATGATACAGCGCCATTTTCTAACCACAAAGGCTGCGATGACACTGACGTCACGTGACGTGCAAGCGAGAGCAGTCGGCTAAAAGAGGGAGCAACACTCTGACCTGTTGCATAACAGAACCTGCCACTGCAGAAACTCTAGTGTCTAGGTGGAGCAGGACGTCGGTGTGGAGCTGACCGGGCTGCTCAGCGTCAGGTATTGTGCCGATCCTGCCTTGTTACCGTTGCTACGTCACGGGGCAACGCCACTAACCTGTATCAGCACTGAGCCATGTACCATGGGTGCATGGCTGAAACACTGACCACCGGTCTGTCAGGTTAGCTAAACCCCGACAACGATCACTGACCCGAATGTTTGAAAGCATAACTCCACATGAACGTCACGGGGAAATTACTCAGAGTTAATAACAGAATGGATAAAGATATGATGCCTCTCAGGGTCAGGGTTAACAGCCTGGGTCAGGGTCTGGGTCAGGGTCTGGGTCAGGGTCAGGGTCAGGGTCAGGGTCAGGGTCAGGGTCTGGGTCAGGGTTAACAGCCTGGGTCTGGGTCAGGGTTAACAGCCTGGGTCAGGGTCAGGGTCAGGGTCAGGGTTAACAGCCTGGGTCAGGGTCAGGGTCAGGGTCAG
>NW_019524821.1:17153-20391 GCF_002814215.2 Seriola lalandi dorsalis | reverse complement strand
GTCACGTGACGTGCAAGCGAGAGCAGTCGGCTAAAAGAGGGAGCAACACTCTGACCTGTTGCATAACAGAACCTGCCACTGCAGAAACTCTAGTGTCTAGGTGGAGCAGGACGTCGGTGTGGAGCTGACCGGGCTGCTCAGCGTCAGGTATTGTGCCGATCCTGCCTTGTTACCGTTGCTACGTCACGGGGCAACGCCACTAACCTGTATCAGCACTGAGCCATGTACCATGGGTGCATGGCTGAAACACTGACCACCGGTCTGTCAGGTTAGCTAAACCCCGACAACGATCACTGACCCGAATGTTTGAAAGCATAACTCCACATGAACGTCACGGGGAAATTACTCAGAGTTAATAACAGAGTGGATAAAGATATGATGCCTCTCAGGGTCAGGGTCAGGGTCAGGGTCAGGGTCAGGGTCAGGGTTAACAGCCTGGGTCAGGGTCAGGGTCAGGGTCAGGGTCAGGGTTAACCCTGTGGTCCGGCCGTAGGAGCCCTGTCAGAGTCTCACTGTGCATTTCATTAATGAAGACTTGGACAGGCTGTAACCATGGCAACCAAGGTCTGGCACGCCTGCCATAGTAAGGGGCAACTCCTACAGGTCGAACCAGAGGGTCGGCGAAAACTACCTGAAACAATCAACAACTATGAAGGTAAATATTCAATTTAGCTTTTGTTATATTTATGAGAAACATGTTGAAAAAATGAATCTGTATGAAGAAAATATTCTGCTGTTCATTAAATGACTCAGAGGAAAGTGACAGACGAATAAATAAAGTGATGAGTGGTAAATAAAGGAGGAAGGACAGAGTGACTCTGTCTGCAGAGATAGGACAAAAGAGAAGAGCGTTCACACAGCTGCACAGCCCGGAGGCCAACCAGCTGCCACACTCCCTGTGGTACCTACAGAACACACACACACACACACACACACACACACACACACACACACACACACACAGAATTTCTAATGAGTCAGGTTTCCTGCTTCTGTTTGTTTGTTTGTCTCTGGGACCAGACTTCCTGTTTATGTTCGGGGGTCACGCTGACCTTGGCCTGTGGCTGGTACCATGTGACCATCAGTGTCATGTGACATGTAACAGTGTTTCCTCTCAGACCTGAACGTCTGTGACGGTCAAACCCTCTCAGATCACAAGTGTGTGTTGTGTCTTCATGCTGGCTAACAGCAAGATGCTAACAGCAGGATCCTAACAGTCAGAGGTCTCCATGGACAGGTGAGAGCAGCAGCTCCACCTGTAGGCTTCAGTATAATCCACACACACACACACACACACACACCTGTTTCAATCCAGCAGCAGTCGCTCTGTCTGCATCTGATAAGAACCTCTTACAGCGCTGCTTCGGCAGTCAGAGACTCATAGACCTCCACCCTCCTCCCTTTATTATTAAAAAAAGGGGAAGTAAATATCTAGCTATAACTAACTTTAAACTACTGGAGAATTTATTTACTATTTCTCTAGAACAGGAAGCAGCTGCTGCAAACTGTGACACAAACCCTGTGAACCCAGTAGCTAGTTAGAGAACAGTCCTGGTGCTGGAGCTCATGAGGAGCCATGATCAGAACCAGGATCAGAGCCAGGATCAGAACCAGGATCAGTCTGGTTCAGCTCAGTCCTGGTTCCTGAGGTGGCTCCTCCTCAGTGTGTCGGACAGACTCCTCCATGTCAGGGAGTTCGCTCTTTTCAAGCTCCACTGCCCTGCGGCCCTCACATCGATTTTCCTGTCTCACCACTTATTTCAAACACTTTCACACAGCTTGTTGTGGAGGGAGGACGAGTGGCGGCAGAACCAGGACCAGGAGGAGGTCTCTGACTGAGTCAGTCCACGTAGCAGAGTGAACTGTGTAGATCAGCTGTGAGATTCTCTGGAACAGCAACATTTACACAGTGGAAATTAAATTTGGCATCGAAAACAAAACCTGAACTGAAAAAGTTTCCACTGAAAAATAAAAGAAGATTCAATAATAGAATCTCCTCCTGCTCCCAGACTCAGGCCACATCCTGTTCATCAGTCACAGAAAACATTAGCAATCAACCATTTGTGTGAAGTTTGGTCAGAACTGCTGTGAAGTCTTGACTACGGCTGAAAAGTTTTTTTCTGAGGTCACACTGAGCTTGAACTTTGACCTTCAGCCATCAAAGTCTAATCAGTTCATCCTTGAGCTGAAGTTCCCTTCAAGGCGTTGCTGAGATCCCCTTAACAAGGCCAAACACAGGTTTTGTGAGGTCTCCTTGACCTTCGACCTTTGACCACCAAAGTCTAATCAGTTCATCCTTGAGTCCAGGTGAATGTTTGTGAAAAAGAAATTCCATCAAGGTGTTCATGAGATATCGTGTCCACAAGAATGAAGCGTGCAGACGGACGACCTGAAAACAAAATGGCTGCCGCTCTGAGCGACGCTGGCACGGAGGAATAAAAAGAATCTTCCAATCTTATTTCATTTTTTTTGTATTATGATGTTTTCAATGTCTTTTTTCAGTGAGTTAGTTTTACAGTGTCACTGCTTTTCAGTTTCAACTTTCTGTCAGTTTTGGTGTAGAGAGGGGGGCGGAGCTTGAGGGAGAGAGCAAGGAGCGCTTGATTTATTTACACCCAGACAGCTGACAGGACTGCATATAGACAGTGACTTCCACAAGTTCACCTGGAACTCCAGAACCACAGGTGAGTCCGCTGGAGCGAGCGCTAACGTTAGCCAATGCTGTTCACATCGTGGGAAATATCGTGATATTCTATATTATCACACGTCGGGCCGAGACTATTCATTCATCACCTATCAACTGTCAGCATGATGTTTCAGACACAGTCCCTGTCAGATCACCGTCGCTTCCTCTCAGCGAGGATCTCTGATCCGATCTGTGGAGTTCTACTCAACTTTCCTCGGAGATGCAGAGTTTTCCTGCAGGTATGAAAACAGCTGAGTGTGGCAGAGCTGCCAGCTGATCGTGTTACCCAGACTCACAGGGTCTTCACCATCTGACCAACCCTCTTTATTCAAGCTGACAGAAAGGATTTTACCTCCATCAAAGTCTGTGTGTGTGTGTGTGTGTGTGTGTGTGTGTGTGTGTGTGTGTGTGTATGTGTGTGTGTGTGTGTACATTAAAATGAATGAAACCAGGCAGAGATCAGTGTTTGTGTCTGATGTTCTTTGGTCATCACAGGACAGAAATACTCCACAGCGGCTGGCACACACAGAGCAGCAGCAGCACCCCCCCCCC
>NW_019524821.1:8409-16699 GCF_002814215.2 Seriola lalandi dorsalis | reverse complement strand
ACTGACCTGGACACAGACGAGCCTCACTCATGCGTTGAGTAACACTCAAGGAAACATTCCACCTTAAAAGATGGCGGTCGCTGCCGGCAGCCTCTTAGCTGCTCAGAGAATGAAATGGCGCATTAGTAAAAAACGTTCTTTCATTAATTATTAACCGTCTGACAGTTTCTTTATCTGTGATGCTGATTCGGTTTGTTACACCTGGACAGAAAGCTAGCTTGGCCTAGCGTGTTAGCTTAGCTACGTTTTAATGGCATAGCCTGTTAGCTTAGCTACGTTTTCATCGCCCTGCCTGTTAGCTTCACCTGACTTTCATCTGCTCAACACAAGTCAGTAAATAAATGTAAACTTGTCACCGTAGCAACAGAGGTTGCATAACCTTTGAAACAAGCTGCATCTCAACTGTGCACATGCACCATACGTGCGCTGCGGTACGTAAACAAACAGCACCACACCTCTTCACATGACAGACGAGGTCCCGATGAAGTCAGTCTGACGACAGATTTGTGGCTGCGTTTCAGATTTAAAAACTATGAAGATGTGAAGAAGAAGAGAGTTTTTAATGATGCACCAGGTTATAGAAACAATTTACAGCATTGGTTCTCTGAGAAAATGACATCGTAACTGAAGTATCTCTGACTGAATCGATATCAAATCAAATTGAATCGGGACCTTGTGAATCGTAAATTGAATTGAATCAGGAAATCAGTGACAATACCCAGCGTGCATCTCTGTATGCTCCTCACATGAAGCATCGGTGACAGAGGCAGGATCCTGTTGTAACCGTGTCCTACAGGATCATCCAGCAGGAAGCTGCCGTGACGCTGGGAAAGCTCTGAACACCTGAAGACTGTCTCTAGCTCGTTCATGAGTCTAATCTCAGTGTGAGGAGAACATGATGGAAACAAGAGAGCAGGTGCTGAAGAGGAGAGAGGAGACGAGTGAAAATCATTCAGCCAAAGATGCGTTAAAAGATTCAATTGGTGCTAATCAGAGCAGCTTGTTATCTGGGAGCACAGTAAAAGCATCCACAGGGTTTATTGAACGACTACAATGTATTTACAGACTGAATGTGAATCACCCCCCAGCCCCCTCTCTCCATCAGCTGAGCAGAGCTGCAGCTCCTCACTGGACATCACTGATCCGCTTTATCTGGGAAACGAATCCTGATCGTTAGCTCCCGCTCTCAGAGGGAGAACACAGACACATGGAAGATACAACAACAGAGTTACTGCACAAACAGCTTCTTTCCTTGACTTCTCTGTTAGTTTACAAGCTCATTAAAACAAATATCCTCTAATACCTGTAACACAGAGTAGTCCTGCATGTCCTCTTCACATCACAAGTTTTAACAGATCTGAGTCCAGCAGGAATGAGTCCTAAAACCAGCTGCTGCAGTTCCCTGGTCCTGAAGTCTCTGGGTTTTATTCCTCTGCACTGGCGACAGTCAGAGCAGCAGCCATTTTGTTTTTAGGCTGTCCGTCCGTCTCATTCTCGTGGACACGATATCTGAGTAACACAAGCCTCTTTCTGCAGTGTTTCCTCATTCACTTCATGTAACTGTTAAAAATGAGACTTTCTGCTGTTTCTTTCTGACATAAACGATGATTTCTTCATTCAGTTTTAAGGCTTTTTATTCTTACAACATGTTTCAGTTCTCAGCCTTTGCAGCTAATGGACGTCAGCTGCTCCAGTTTAACATTTCAGCGTCTACAATTCAAAGCACTGTACTTTTTTTACCGTTTTATCATCATTTCAGAACTGTCCTTCAGATTTGACCTTACAAGTTTAGCTTGTACATTTTTTCTTTATGTTTTGTACATTTTGTAGTTTTATAGTTTTTTTTGTAGTTTTGTAGTTTTTTTACGCTTTGCTTCAACAAATCAGGCCTTTTTCAACCATTTCATGCCATTCAGCTTTCAGCTCACAAGATCTGCTTTTAATCTCCAGCTATTGTTTAAGCTACTTCAGCATTGCTTCTGCAATCTCATTCAGCTCTCAGCATTCACAAGCATTTTCCGCAGGAAATGCATTTTTTAGTTACAACTGTGAGACTCAGACTCCTCTCAGCATGAAGCCCTTCTCCTCAGTGATGAAGTGGATCCACAGAGGAACCTGCAGAAATCCTTCAGTTATTTTAACACAGAGCGATTGGTCCGATAATCGAAGGTGCAGGCTGAGTTATGTCCTGACAGATGAGTGTTTGTGTCTCAGCACAAATCACTCAGTGACACACGGAGACAGATGAGATGATGAGAGCTGTAACTGGACAGAGGAGAACAGTCATTGATCACTGGCTGTTAAACTCTCCTGTCCATGTTTTAACTGCCGGCTTCTTTTAAAGCAGAGAGAAAATATTAAACCACAGAGGGAAGACTTAGTGTCAGCAGAGCCTGCCCCGCTGGAACAACTGCACCTCGTTTTACCCAGAAACCCTGACAGAGAAACTCCCTGTAAACACACAGAGTGATCCACTGCTGGGATGATGGTGTCATGACTAACAGAGGGTGGAGGGAAAAATGTAGACGCCTGTCTGTTTATTATGAGCTGAAGCAATAGGAGCAGACAGAGGCAATCTGAATGTGCTTGTGTTTAATGATGATGGTGCTGCAGCAGACGACAGAGCAACATCCCTCATGCTCTCAGCGCTGATGATTCACACTGAGGAATACAGGCAGGGATCAGACCAGACCACTTCCTGTCTGAAAACTCAACACCTCAGAGTCAGATCATCTAACAGCGTCTGAAATCTCTTCACCAACAGAGGAATTATGTACGGAGGCTGACAAGAGCAAACACGCTTCAGCGGCCCAGAACACTTCCATCAGGAGAAACCAGCCGCAGATTCAGAAACACAAAACAAATACGAAACAAATACAATGACAGAAACAAACTGCAAATGAAACGACAGAAAACATGCTGCATCTCCAAACAACACAACGTCAGAGGTCAAGGCTCTAAGTAGAACTCCTTGAGCTTGAAGCTTGAGCTTCGACCTTTGACCTTTGACCAAACGAGAGAGGATGAGGGAAGAAAGAAGAGGCGACACAAAAAAGGTTTGTGCTCTTTTGATATATCATATAAGAGCAACAGATGGTGTAGGAAACGTTAGCATTAGCTTGTAACCAGTCTGTGGGTGTTCCACTCAGAGCTCCCTCTGGAGGCCTGCAGCTCTGACGTTGTGTTGTCTGGTTTGCAGCGTGTTTACTGTTTGTTGTTCATGTGTTTTTGTTGTTGCATCATTTGTGTATTTGCAGCATTTTTGTTGTTCATGTTTTTCTTTTGTATTTTCCTACGTGTTTCTGAATCTGCAGCTTGTCTCTCCTGATGTGTGTTTGCCTCGTCAGTCACTGTAATCATGCGGCCACTCTGCTGCATTCATTCATTCATTAGACATGGGGGGGGCACTGGGTTATGGGAGGTTACACCTGGACAGGTCGCTAGTCTTTCAAAGGGCTGCCACAGAGACCTTTCACACCTACAGGCCAATCAACCTGCATGTCTCTGGACTGAGGGAGGAGTCAGAGCTGTCCACCTGTCAGTCTACGCTCTAGCCCTAATCTACAGTCATGAGACCCTCAACACACCCTGGGGGAAATATATAGCCCCCAGGAGGAGCTGGAGGACGTGGGCCAGTGGAGGGATATCTGCGCTGCTTTGATTAGCATGAAGCAGCTGGAACAGACTCAAAGAGATGATGGAAGATGAAACTCTGATCAGTCAGTTAGTGTCTCATGAACCCTCTCAGTCTGCTCTCAGGTGAACAGAGCTCAGCGTGCTGAACACATCCATGTAGCGTCATGTGAAATAAAACTGCAGCTGTCATTCCCCTGCAGAAGAAGCACTGAACACTTCAGTCAGTCTGAGGGCGAGACATGCCAGACGGAGAAGCCAAGTGATTTGTGGATGTGTTGAGCAGCAGCTCAGTGTTATTGGCAGCGATCTGCAGTCGGGGAACCCGGGGCTTTTCCTGATTGCTCCTACAGAGCGCTGAGCTGTTTGTCTAAGCTGCACATGATGGGAGATAAAGTCGGCCTGATCACAGAGAGCACTGTGGGCCCGCCTGCTCAAACACTGTCACACACACACACACACACACACACACACACACACAGAAGCACTGAGCATACTTCATGGTACTGGCAGAACCACATACATCAGCTGTGTGGTCTTGTACTGTTTCCTCAGAACAAACAGAAGAAGCAGGTGGAGAGATGAACCAGGTCACTGTGGTCCGCATGCACTGATGCACTGATGCCACACAAACAGACTCCTTCTCTCGAGTTTGAATAATTATCTGCTGTTACTTCCTGTTGCAAAATGGTCATTAATAATGAACATTTTATTATAAAGTCTTTAATTAATTGAGCTGAAAAACTGATCAAAACTGATGTTTTAGCCACTGGGAGAAGAAACACTGACACATCATCATCTTTAAAGGTGATGATGTTGAACTTGTGATCAAACAGCTGTTTCTCTCCACATCCAGCTGTTCATGATGATCTGTGTGTTGTGGTGTTTGTGTTCCCTCTCTCTCTTTTAGCTCTGTGTTTGGTCTCCACCAGCTCCTAAGGAAACATCTGCTGCTCCACTGTGTTCAGCAGCTGAGTCTGAGTCTGAGTCTGAGTCTGAGTCTGAGTGAGCAGGGGGAGGACAGAGGCCTTTACAGACTGGACACAAACACTGAGGTGGGGGCGATCTGGCCAAAAGATCACATGACAATCTCTTTGAGCAGAATCTTGATTCACAATCTGAATCAGTCTCGCCACAGGTTCAGTTGAACTCATGTGATCACATGACTAGTTGTGCATATTGTTGCCTGTCACTTCAACTCAATGCTCAACTTAAATAAATCTCGGCTTCCTGTTTCTACTCTGATTTCATTCTGAAAATCCTGACAGGAAGTTGTGATTTTGCGATATCTTTATGCCGCTTTGACGCTTCTTCACACCGTTGATCTTTACCCACAATCCTCTCTTAAGGTTAACAAACCAATTTCACTTTTTGCTTAATTCATATGTAAGTATTTCAATTTGAAATTTCTTGCAGCAGGTCTCTGGTCCTGCAGACGGACTGTAACTTCAGCGTCTTGGACTGCAGCTGGTGACAGCGGTTCTGGTTCTGCTCAGGTGGAGAACTGGTTCATGTACAGCTACGGCAAACTCACCGAGGCTGCGGAGCAGAACCAGCACTGCTGTATCCAGCTGTTAGCAATTAGCGGGCTAGGCTAGCTGCCTAACGGCTAACATGGTCAGGTTGAATTAAATATCTAAATCTAGAAACTTTATGGACTCAGTGTGAAGCTCAGCTGAGAGGAGCAGCAGAATCAGCTGATGATCATCTGTAGCTTCATCTCTTCCTGTCTTTTTAAAAACATTGATTATCGTTGCTTTAAATTGGAGTAAAAGGACCGGAATCAAAAGGCCCCCAGAGTGGGGGGGGGCTGTCGATAACTTCACCTCCCCACCGAGGTACCCACCCACCCGTGTCAGCTGTAGAAACAATAGGGACAGTGCTGTGCAGTAAAACAAACACACCTGCTGCAGAGCACAGCAGCGTCCCTCTCTAACCAGCTCAGAGACACGACCACAGGGAGACACTGTCCCAGACTTACTGGGGGGGGGGGGGGGGGGGGCGGGGGGGGTTCAGACAGCTGAGGGGTCTGTGGTGTTTGAGCCTGAAACACTCTTTTACCTACAAATAAATAAATATATTAAGCAGTTTTAATATTCACATCCAGAGACCAGTTCATCCAGAGACCAGTTCATCCAGAGACCAGTTCATCCAGAGACCAGTTCACATCCAGAGACCAGTTCACATCCAGAGACCAGTTCACATCCAGAGACCAGTTCACATCCAGAGACCAGTTCACATCCAGAGACCAGTTCATCCAGAGACCAGTTCATCCAGAGACCAGTTCATCCAGAGACCAGGTTTCTGTACCAGGCTGTAAACATGTTTATTTCTGCTGTAAAGTTGGACATTTTAACATTGGAGTCTATGGGGACTGACTCTAGTGGCCATTAGAGGAACTGCAGCCTCTGGTTCTTCTTCAGTGTTTTTCAGTCCTGGAGGTTGATGCTTGGTTTGATCACACAGCTGTAAAGCAGCAGCTATTAATCAACACAACATGAGACCCTCGACAGACCCCGATCAGAATCAGCTGGTGAGGTGTGATGAGGTGGGACATGTCCTGTCCTGGTGGCTGAGGACAGCACAGCTCCTGCTTGTTTTCAGTTCCACCATGTGAGTAAAGATTTCTCATGACGTTCAGGTAAACGTTTCCAAAGTCACATAAAGACAGAGTGAGCTGGAGTCAGTGAGGACAGAGCTGGAGGCTGGGAGGCAGCGCCATAGCAACCCAGAGCCATAACCCCAGCCCTCCGCGGGGACGTGACATTTACTCCTACGAGCCCCGGCGCTGTGGGTAAAACCTTTTGTTGCCAGCAGTCATTTTCCAGCCGCTCCTCCTGAGGCCGACGACTTTAATTGCTTTTGTTGTCTTTGATGGAGACGGAGAGAGAGAGAGCTAAAGATCCTCGCTCTGCCCTCCAGCTGCTCTGACTGAGGCCGATTACAGAGCTCTCGACATGGAGAGCCCCCCGCCGGCTCTGAGAGGACAGGACGGGCCAGAGACCAAAGACAGACACGTGTCACCTGAGGACAATCAGAGACATTTCCTGTTGGACAGCTTATTATTGGCTCTACTGCAAGACATCATCAAGGCTCAGTACGAAGAACCTCATGAGAACCCTTCTTCATTCAGAACCAGCATCACCGGTTCTCGTTGCTCCTTCATTAGAGATCCTTAAGACTTTAACGATACAACTGCTTTCATCAATACTACTTACCGATACGGTACTTTAACGGTTCTCTTACCGATACGGTACTCTAACGGTTCTCTTATAGATCCTTTTTGTTATTTTGTAAGAGAAAACAGAATTAACAGAATTAATTTGCTGTATTTGATCACATGAACTTATTTAACATTCTTGGGTAACAAACTTTAACAACATGGTTTTGAACACATCACTACAGGCGGATTTCGTGATGATGGAAACGTTAATGGAAACTTTAGACCTGCATGCACCAGACCGTGTTAACCCGACTCTCTCCCCATCTTACAATCCCACCTTAAAACACACCTGTTCAAACACGCCCATTCTGTTTAACTCCAGCCTCCGATTAAATCATCTTTATTTTATGCATTATATGCATTGGAATTTATTTGTTATTTCATACTTTGTTCTTTTTATTTTATCTCTAGCTGAGTGTTGTAAGGTGTCCTTACGTGCTTTCAAAGGCCTATAAATAAAATGTTTTGGTTTTTTTGTAACTAAGTGTAAAGACACTGAACACCAGCAGAGACCGACAGGTGCAAAGGAGAAGTAACAGTAATAGAAACAGACGCTGGTGTGAGGACGATCTATAGAGAAAGAAGAAAAGAAATATTTTATGAAAACATATCAGGATATGATGCAGGATATTATACTGCAGCCCTCCATGGATCCAGTTTAGGAAACACATATGAAGGTAATAACCTGCGAACACTTTAATATCCAGCTGCTTTTATGAGCTGCAGCTCTGACACTCACCAACTGACAGATGTACAGATTAGAGGAACACATCAGTGCTCACACAGGTCTGTCCACCCAGACACAGCCGACCAATCAGAGACCTTCCCTCACACACCTGAGGTTCCTGATTAAACTGCTCATCTTCAGTGCTTGGGGGTGGGGGGACTGGTTTAAAAACGTTTCACATAGAGCTGCACAATTAATCCAAATATGATCTGAATCACAATACGGCCAAGTGCAACATCCAAATCACGCAGAACTGACATCCTCGTCATTTTTATCTTTTTTTTTTTTTATAAAAATAAAAAACAAACGATCATTCCAAAATAATTTCAATGATTGTTTTTGCACATCCTGCTGCCTTAGATTCACAAAACAAATTTAAAAGAGTGAGTATGAAGATGAAGTGTATGAATGTGAACACACTGATCTGAGCGGAACAAACAGCCTGATGGCTCCAGACCGGTGGGCAGCTGAGAAAACAGCCCTCAGCAGGGTTCACTTTGTCCTGAGGGGGGCACAGCTGGATCTGGATCTGGACTCTGCAGTGTGTTAAAGGAAAAGTTTGACCCGAAACAACAAGGGTCAACATAAATCTTTAGATCTACATCACTGCTTCTCTTCAGCTGCTTTCACACTGTAACTATCAACTCATCCAGACGTGACCCAGAGAGCTGTACATGTGAACAGGCTCCGCCCCTCGTCAATACCAA
>NW_019524821.1:3151-5468 GCF_002814215.2 Seriola lalandi dorsalis | reverse complement strand
CCCCCCCCCCCCCCACCCCCCCCCCCCCCCCAAAAAGAGGGGGTCACCCCGGCTGTCTGCTTGCTCTGACGAGGAAGTGTGTGGGCACAGAAGAAGAAGGGACATTTGTTCAACTGCTCTCCTCATTACTGTCACTCAATGAGAGGGACTACTGGGCCGACCAACCCCCCCCCCCCCGAAACCACCATGCAGCCGCATGGGATCAGTGAAGCGGGACAGCTCTGTGGGACACTGAACAGGACTGAGGACGAGCGCTGGGCCTCTTTAAAACAGGAAGTAGTCCAGTCAGAGTTCACACTGTCAGGTGGTTGATTAATGATCAGTGATTTATTTACAATCAACATTAATCTTTAATCTTAATTCCGTTCATTAGTTTTAGTGAGAGACATTCATGTCACAGTAACATCAGTGGTCAAAGGTCAAAGGTGACAGAGACGCAGAGACAGAGACACAGAGACAGAGACACAGAGACAGAGACGCAGAGACAGAGAGACAGAGAAGCAGAGACACAGACACAGAGACAGAGACAGAGAGACAGACGCAGAGACACAGACACAGACACAGAGACAGAGACGCAGAGACAGAGAGACAGACGCAGAGACAGAGAGACAGACGCAGAGACAGAGAGACAGAGAAGCAGAGACAGAGAGACGCAGAGACAGAGAGACAGACGCAGAGACAGAGAGACGCAGAGACAGGGAGACGCAGAGACAGAGAGACAGACGCAGAGACAGAGAGACAGACGCAGAGACAGAGAGACGCAGAGACAGAGACGCAGAGACAGAGAGACGCAGAGACACAGAGACAGAGACGCAGAGACAAAGACAGAGAGACGCAGAGACAAAGACAGAGAGACGCAGAGACAGAGAGACAGATGCAGAGACACAGAGACAGAGACGCAGAGACAGAGACAGAGAGACAGAGACGCAGAGACAAAGACAGAGAGACGCAGAGACAAAGACAGAGAGACGCAGAGACAGAGACACAGATGCAGAGACACAGAGACAGAGACGCAGAGACAGAGACAGAGAGACAGAGACGCAGAGACAAAGACAGAGAGACGCAGAGACAGAGAGACGCAGAGACAGAGACGCAGAGACGCAGAGACAGAGAGAGACGCAGAGACAGAGACACAGAGACAGAGACGCAGAGACAGAGAGACAGAGACGCAGAGACAAAGACAGAGAGACGCAGAGACAGAGACAGACGCAGAGACAGAGACACAGAGACAGACGCAGAGACACAGACACAGAGACACAGAGACAGAGACACAGAGACAGAGACACAGAGACACAGAGACAGAGACACAGAGACAGACGCAGAGACACAGACACAGAGACAGACGCAGAGACACAGACACAGAGACAGAGACACAGAGACAGAGACGCAGAGACAGAGACACAGAGACAGAGACACAGAGACACAGACACAGAGACAGAGACACAGACACAGAGACACAGACACAGAGACAGAGACAGAGACAGAGACACAGAGACAGAGACACAGAGACACAGACGCAGAGACAGAGACAGAGACAGAGACACAGACACAGAGACACAGACACAGAGACACAGACACAGAGACACAGACACAGAGACACAGAGACACAGACACAGAGACAGAGACAGAGACACAGAGACACAGACGCAGACACAGCGACAGAGACAGAGACACAGAGACACAGACGCAGACACAGAGACAGAGACAGAGACAGAGACACAGAGAGTCCAGCTGCTCTCTCTGCTGCTCAGTGGTCGGTGTCCTGAACCTTCAGGTCCTTGAACAGAGATTTCTGACGATGACTCGATCAGCATCAGATCCAGTTATAATTGATCATCAGTAGATCAAGTTTTAGCCACATGTCACAATAAAAGTCAGTTCTTCAGCAGTTAGAGACAGACAAAGTTTTCAGCACCACAGACACCCTGACCTCCCGCCACAAGTCCCGAGCTGCTCTCAGTGGACGAAACAAACAAACCACAATGTGTTGATATATATGATCTAAATAACAGCAGGATCCTACACACACACTTTATTATATTGTCGTTTTAAATCTCTTCTTCTACGTTTCCTCTTCTGTCCACTCCAGAGTCTAAAACTGAGACTTTCAGAAACTCTGCTGGACCTCTTTTATTCTGAAAACTCTGGGGTTGTGTTTTATTTTGAAAACTCTGGGGTTGTGTTTTATTTTGAAAACTCTGGGGTTGTATTGTAGTCTGGACAGAAAGTGAGACCTTTGTAAATGATGAGGTCACAGCCACGCTCTCTCCTGATTGGCTGTCATCAGCCTGGACTACCAGTGGTGAATACAACATGA
>NW_019524821.1:1732-3039 GCF_002814215.2 Seriola lalandi dorsalis | reverse complement strand
AGAACAAACCTGCAGGTCTGTTTAACCTTCAGTCTTCCTCCACCTGTCTGTCTGCAGCTCTCAGCTCCTCCACCTGTCTGTCTGCAGCTCTCAGCTCCTCCACCTGTCTGTCTGAAGCTCTCAGCTCCTCCACCTGTCTGTCTGCAGCTCTCAGCTCCTCCACCTGTCTGTCTGCAGCTCTCAGCTCCTCCACCTGTCTGTCTGCAGCTCTCAGCTCCTCCACCTGTCTGTCTGAAGCTCTCAGCTCCTCCGCCTGTCTGTCTGCAGCTCTCAGGACTGTCAACTCGCCACTACCCATCATGCCTCACACAGCGTAGAGAAACCAAAGCTCCGTCCAGATGTGGACTCTGGAGCTCTGTATCTGTGTCTCCAGGCTTCACCTCCGTCACCAACAACCATCAGCTCCGACTCAAACAGAGAAAACAGCAGGAACCAGGAACCAGTCGCACAGAACACCTTTTTCTATTTAAGTCTGACACTTAAGGTGGAATTTCCCCTTAGCTGAGGGAGCTTAAGATTGTTGCACAGAATAACTTTCCTTAGTTAAGGAAAAACTTTAAGGCATTTGCAGCAATGGAGGAGATTTTACAGCAGTAAACTTCTACAGTTTCCATGGAGACCATTTGTTTGCTGCCATTAGCTCTTGTGATACCTGTAAACCTCTCACCTGTATCGACTCACAAAGTGGACAGAAGAAAAAAATGTAAAAAGAAAAGAAAAAAGAAAGAAAACCAAAAATGTCAGAGGAGGAAGAGACGAAAAACAAAAGAAAACTCACTGTCGGTGAACGACACGGCTCACAGCTGATCGATCGACATGAAATACTTCACCAATACTCGACCGTAAAGATCCTGAAGCATCAAACCACAGAGCATCATGTGATCAGATCACAAACTGATGCTGATCAGATCTATAGAGAGAAATCAATAAATCAGTTCCTCTGGTGAAAGCTCCATCAGGGTCAAACTCTTGTTGGGACGTTCATCCTCTTCACTGATCAACATCAACTCTCAGAAACGTTTCCTTAGTTCGGCCTCTAAGGTCTGAACTGACTTTAAGTGATTCCTTAAGTATCAGACTACGATCAGCAGGAAACCTTAAATACTTAAGGGAACATTTAAAGGAAACCTTAAATACTTAAGGGAACATTTAAAGGAAACCTTAAATACTTAAGGGAACATTTAAAGGAAACTTTAAATACTTAAGAGAACATTTAAAGGAAACCTTAAATACTTAAGGGAACATTTAAAGGAAACCTTAAATACTTAAGGGAACATTTAAAGGAAACCTTAAATACTTAAGGGAAC
>NW_019524821.1:0-1245 GCF_002814215.2 Seriola lalandi dorsalis | reverse complement strand
GTGTGTGTGTGTGTGTGTGTGTGTGTGTGTGTGTGTGTGTGTGTGTGTGTGTGTGTGTGTGTGCATGTGTCCCACACTTCTTTTTAGTTAATCACTGTAATAACATCTAGAGCTACTAGCAATTTACCTCAGCCCAATCACAGAACGATTCCACATCAAATCTAATCTCTTCTTAGGTGGTGGGGGGGGGTGGGGGGTGGTGGTGGATTTAACAAATTACACACACAAAGAGCCAATTAATGTGGCGTTCAGCCTGCTTGTTGAACTCAAGTGTTTCACAGCAGAAGAGTTCAGACTCCTGCTGCTCCACAATCTACAACCTCCACACGCCACCGTCACCTCCTCCTGGTCATCTGCCTCCTCCCTCACACTGCTGTGAGGTCACTTCCTGTGAATCCAGAGTCAGCTACAATATGAAGCATGTGTGAAGTCTTGAGTAATGGCTAAAAAGTGTTTGTGAGGTCACCGTGACCTTGACCTTTGGCCACCAAAATCTACTCAGTTCATCCTTGAGTTCAGGTGAACGTTTGTGCCACATTTGAAGACGTTCCGTGGAGGTGTTTCTGAGATATCGTGTCCACGAGAACGGGACGGACGGACGACCTGAAAACAAAATGGCTGCCGCTCTGACTGTCGCCGGGCGGAGGAATAAAAAGAAAAGACCTGAAACTGATTCACTCCACAATCAAAGATTCAACAAAGTTCTGGAAACATGGTCTAAACACAAAGTACTGAATCAGCACTGAGCCAAGACGTGGTCCTGGACCTGGTCCTGGTCCTGGTGCTGGACCTGGTCCTGGACCTGGTGCTGGACCTGGTCCTGGTGCTGGACCTGGTCCTGGTGCTGGACCTGTTAGACTGAACACATGACTGAGCTAACGAGGCCGAGTGCATCACCTTCATCATCCTCCTCCTCTAAAAGGACTGCTGTCTTTTCTCTGCACATATCTGCAGGGAGGAAAGAGCATTAGCTAAGTATGTGTGTGTGTGTGTGCGTGTGTGTGTGTGGAGGAGAACAGGCTGACAGTGTTGCTGACTGAAATAGACACAGTGAGTCTGAGCTCTAACAGAAACCTTTGGTCTGTGTTCAGTCTACAGCTTCACCTCCTCCAACAGGACTCCACCCTGTTCACCTGTTCACCTGTTCACCTGTTCCCCTGTTCACCTGTTCCCCTGTTCCCCTGTTCCCCTGTTCCCCTGTTCCCCTGTTCCCCTGTTCACCTGTTCACCTGTTCCCCTGTTCCC
>NW_019524820.1:935872-972556 GCF_002814215.2 Seriola lalandi dorsalis | reverse complement strand
TAATTTCCATGTTCAACATCTTAGTTTAGCACATGCTAACATTTCTAAATACAGAGTACAACTGAGGCTGATGGGAATGTTTTGCTGGTATCTGGTCATAAACCAAAGAATTGGCAAAAGTTTTGATGTGATGGTGCCAGAGAAAAAGTTAAGGGATCACCAAAGTTATTACAATTCAGTCTCATAGTAACATTAACGTCTGCACCAAATTTCATGAAAATACATCTAGTTGTTGTTGAGACATTTTAGTCAGACCCACAGATGTGAACCTAATGGAGGCACTTGAGGAAAAGTCATAGGATCACTAAAATCATTAAGAATTCAAAATCATGCGGGAACCACAAATATCTGTATTAAACACTGTCCTGCTCGTGGCGCTAGAGAAGTCAAGGCATCAGCACAAGTCTAGGATTTATCCTCTGGGCACCATTTATATTTACATATCAATTCATACCATAACAGTTGTTGGGATATTTCTGTCTGGACCAAAGAGGTGAACTGAATGAGCATCTCCTTCTAAAATGCAAATCTCATGAGAAAAAAAAAAATATTCACGCTGGGTATTCTGAACATCTTGGACATTTTCACCACTATTTTTGATGTAAAATCAGGAATCAGAAAGCCATCGTTCTCATTGTGTTGTCAGTTAAGTGCTGATACCTTGGCTGTTCCCATGACTTCAACAGAGAGAGTGATTTGCTTTTTTCTATAAAAGAGTCAGGCTGGGATTACATAAAGAGACAGAAGACACTGAGACAGTCTAAAGCCACAGAGGAACTGTGGCAAATTGTCTAAGATGCTGAAAAAACCCACCTGCCAAGTACCTTTTAAAAACTGCTCAAGTGTACCAAGGAGAACGGATCCTCTTTAAAAGGCCAAGGGTAGTCACAACAAATACTGATTTGATTTAGTTTTTTCTGTTTACTGCACTTTGTTTGAAGTTGATTGATTATTAAAAAAAAAAACTACAGCATTATTTGTGAAATCCTCACTTTACTTTTAGAGCCTAATACTCATACACAGTGCTGTATGTCATCCCATGAAACTGCATCCATATCATAAGCATCTACATCCGTTTCCTATGGGTTTTCCCACTTGAGGCTGACTAGGTCTTTAAAGGTACATGTTCTATTGTTGTATACTGGGGCACATTCTTTCTCTTACTTGCATTTTAGAGCTTTTGACTTACCATCCTGATGAGTTACAGAGAAAACATTAAGAGGAGGAGTGGTGCGTAACTCTGCAAACTGTATGAACAGAATTAGCTGCAACTGTTGACACAGAGAGAACTCCATTGACCTTGACCTCCTCAGCACACTTAACATAGGCACTGATGCTGACTGCAATTTGGCACTTACCCAGTGACCTCCAGATAAAAGAGACAGAAGTCGTCTTCCGCTCCAGTTACAGGCCCAAATCCGGAGCCAATTTCCTGTTAACTGATAACCTTTCCATTATCTACAATCAGGGAGGTCAGAATGGGAGGGAGGTGTTAAACTGAATTGACTCAACTCACTTCTCGTAAAACGCATTTACAGTTAGGGTGTAATGATAGGCATTTTTCGTAAGAAACATTAGACGTGTCTATGCCCAAACCTTAATCAATCTGTCTCATAATGAGGCCTTCGCCATAAACTTTACAATCTCATAGATAATAGCCCACTAAATAACATTTTCTGTATTTGTACAAAATTTAAATACAAAATTTAAATAAATTTATTTTGCATGTTGTGTATTGCTTATGAATTACTAATATTTATACTTGAAAAAAAAATTGATGTATTGAGGAGATAGATTAGATTAACTTTAGCCTGATTACTTCAAAATTAGTCCTTCACCAAAAATATATCGATAGATAGATAGATGGATAGATAGATAGATAGATAGATAGATAGATAGATAGATAGATAGATAGATAGATAGATAGATAGATAGATAGATTTGACCACCACGCCTACTGATATGGACAAGTGTTTCCAGGTCATAAATGAAACACAGTTAAGCATGTTCACACACACCCACTTGCCAACTGCCATCTCAGCACACACATATCTCGCATCCATCATGAAAGTCTCCTTACAAGAGTGGCTGTCATTTGCAAGTCAAAGGAATAATAAATTGGAAGTACCACTCCAATATACAGCATTTTGGGGGCTTGTGTCACCATTACGCTGAACTGCTAAACTATATCTCATCTGATCATATATACTATATAATATATTATCATACTTTTTCAATAATTTGAGTTCAATAATATGTTTTTCTTTTATCATAGTGTTCTTGGTAGTAATGTGCATATCAGCTGTTTTTTAAAGAATGACTAAACTTTGTAAACCTTGAACAGCTTAGATAGATAGATAGATAGATAGATAGATAGATAGATAGATAGATAGATAGATAGATAGATAGATAGATAGATAGATAGATAGATAGATAGATAGATAGATAGATAGATAGATAGTTGTTGTTGTTGTTGATAGTTGTACTGCAATATACTATATTTGAAGAGAGATAAGTGTCAGTGTGGAGTCCTGTTTCCTAAACAAGAAGTTGGCTATTTCCTGCAGCTGCAGCAGCTCACACCTCAGGCTGTTGGGAAACAAAGACGCAGCAGCAAAAGCGTGATGCTTTACTTTCAGTGCCCAAGATCTTATCAGTAAAACAATAGCTTGCAGACATGGACACTTTATGGAGTCAGTCAGGTCAGAGTCAATAGAAACTCCAGACTCCTAAAGGACAAATATCACTCTTCCCCTAACTGATTTAAATACAATCTAAAAATGCCTAAACATCCCAGTCATTTACTGTAAGGTACCTTCATGATCCCGGTAGGTTTGCTGAAGTTACAGGTCATGATGGATAAGCATCTTCGTGTGGAATTTCTCAGACAGAGATGTGTTTTGCTCACTTTGAGAGGAAACAGCTTGTGGAAGGAACAGAACCAAAACCCTTCCAAATGCAGGACATTGCGTATCCTAAAGGCCATTTACCTGCTTTAGGTGGCTATGTAAGATTCATATGACATTATAAAGTCATATTATATGATTATTTGGATAACAGTATATAGCTCTTTATATGTTCATTAATTAACCCCAACTTTATTTTTAAACTCTTGTTAATTACAAAACACACAAACATTAAAATCAATATGTTTAAATGTATGCCTATCCATGAATTCCAGAATATCCACATTTGTGAAGGCAAATCACTTCATATTTATTATAGAGTTTAACATTAGGATAAAACAGAATTTGTCATTGATGAAGAATGCATCATTCTGGTTGAAAAAGTTCTCACAGCAATATTCCGCATTGTGACTTTGACCTGTAATTTTATTGTTTTTCCATCATCATATTTCATGGATCATTTTGTGTCAGATTTACACCTAATTAGTTACAGTATTTAACATTCTATAAATGGGACATGGATAAATACAAATTTCCCTCTTTTCACAGGTGTATTAAAAATGTCCGAAAAATCTGCATGACTTTATACTTATACTATCAACAGCTGTGTAGTATTTATATGAATTTGAGGCTTCGCTTCATACAGATGAAACTTTACATGAACTTATTTATATTTCACTCATATCCCTTTGCCTTTCATTCGATCCCCGCAGCTTCATGGTGACAGTTTTCAGCGCTTTGCAGTCACTACGTTCTTCTATTGGTTAAACGATTTAGAGTTTAACGTTTCAACCAATGGGAGTGAGGGCTGATTAGAAGCTTTGGTCACAACGTCACATCCGACTCAAACAACGGCGCGCGGAATGTTTGTTCAGTTAGGTTGACTATCTGCTATCTTTCCTACATTTTAGTCGTTAATAAGTAATAATGGTGAAGTTAAGACAACCTGTTGGAACATTTGTGTGATTGTTTGTGCTTTTGAACAAAAGGCACCGTCTTGCATTTATGGTAAGAAGCTATCCAAATTAAACTACCATGCTAGCGTTTAATGTTTTAGCATATCATAACGTAGCAAACACACGCTAACGGCAGTTTTCTTTAGTCCAAACAGAAAGCAACTTTTTAAATAACAGCGGCTAGCGAAGCTATCGCATTAAACCTTACTGAACTACAACTAATTCACTCGGTCACGTTGTTGTTAAACTTTCAGTCGTCCAGACAGCTGTCCTGATCTCCTCCGGAGACTGTTGTCATCATGTCCCAGACCAACACTTCTCTCCTGGACGAGGTGATGCAATGGAGCCAGGAAACCTGTCGCCAGGAGCTGAAGTCTGTCCTGCCAAAACTCACTATATCCTCTCAAACGTGACATTATATCCTTATTTCAGTCTCACGGTTCACAGCTTTATACACATGGTTTCGGTTAGGAGAGTCCAGAGATATCCAATTCTTCTCAAGTTTTGGAATGTGCAAAAGATTGGAAACGCATAGAAAAAATAATAAGGATTAGGTCAGTATTTTAAAATACATATCTATAGAATGTGTGCCTAACATTACAAATCATTTTGAACACAAAAATACTAAAACCCTCTCTAGATTATAGAGTTTGGCCAATATTAAGTAAAACCTTGATGAAGCGGGGCAAACTTTTATGTTTTGCCCATGCTAATTTATCTAACTCTGTTATGTTGCCATCCTGACATTAGAAACGAAAGGGAATTGCTGTGTTAGGGTATTCCTTGACTGTTTCCACTCTTTGCAGCACAAATCAGAGAGTTGGGATGATCATATACGTAAGTTTCTTCATCGCAAAATTTGTAATTACAATATCCTTGTTTTGCGCTATGAGTAATGTTTGTGATTAAGTATGACTTATCTTAAAAAACATAACATCCCTACAGGTGTACTGAAGATTATTACAGACATGTTCCTTCCACATATTAATTTGTCAGAGCTGGAAGAGGAGTGCTTCTCCAAGATCTTACCAAAGGTAAACAGCATAATGATTGCTTGTTGTCTTTAGGACCTATTATGTGAATACCTTCACTAGCATTTGTTAAATAATGAGTGGCTGCAGGTTCTGTGAAGAGTCCTAAAATGAAATTATACTATCTAAACTCAAGGTCATTAAAGATCTTAAACAGCATAATATTCACTGATTTAAATACCAAATATAAAATTTTAGGTGTTCAATTTATTTTGTTGTTTGTCTCTGTTTGAAGGGGTTGACATTCAATTCAACTCATTGATGACACCTTCACCTAGAGGGTTTTCTGCAAAATGGCTCACTAAATTTTTGCTTTTAGGATTGTTGATGGAAGTTTTACTGTGAATTACTGCTTCGTTCTCATTACTTTTCTTAAAAGTGTATTGATCCAGATTTGTTAACGTCTCTGCCTTTTTCTTAATATCTAATGTCTGCAGGCTGTGACAGTGTTTGAAAGCATGATGAAAGAAATCTCAGACCAAGTTGGAGGACTGTCTAGTCAAAACACCGAACCGTGTGCCTTACTAAGGAACATTCTTCAGGTACTATTATTATTATTATTGCTGATTTAAGGCAGTGTATTTCAAAATGGTACAATTAGTACCTTAAAGGTTTAAGCTAAGTATGAGACACGTATGTTGTCTGAAAAAGGTCCTTCTCGCTTCTCTTCTAACCAATATTTTGACAAGAACCTGTGGTCTGTTTCAGGCGATGATGCAGATAATTGATGCACTATCCACTTGTGTGCGCTACGTTGGCTCATTCAATGATGCTCCTGACCTGGATGCTATCCGCTCGTTACCTACTTGTATCCTGAAAATCCTGAGGGAAACCTTTCAGCACTGCAAGGTCGGTCTGTTCAGTTCAATGGTGGCTGTAATGTGCATGTTGTGCAGTAATTGTTCTAATTATGGCTGAATATTTTGATTGGTATTTAGAACATTATTATAAATCATTACAATTAATAAGATTCTAATGTTTATTTCTCAGAATGAATTCTGAAAATAACTAAATAAGATAATGTCCGCATATCCTGTAGATAACCGGATGTGGTACATAAAATTAATGGTTTAAATTTTGTGATTAATTACATCATTTGTTGGAATAACAAATAATTACACACAGCTAATTCTTTAGGTATAACCATAAGTGATGTGATATTTGTGTATACTCATTATTTTAAAAATTGGTGAAGGTCTGATTAAAAAATACATTAATTACAAAGTCCAAGTTCCAAATTTTTTGGTCTTTTCCTCCATTGTCTTTATTACCAAAAGTCAGATCTAAGCTATCAACAGCACAAGACGTCATTAATTAAAAACTTGTGTGATAAGCATCCTAATGCAGCAGGAAACACAACCAGACGGGGATGCAAAGGAACATAAAACCCAGTTACAATGCAGTTTAAACTGATCTGCCTCTTTTCAGAAATCTAATACTTTTCATAACTCTAGTGAAAACCAAAAAAAAATGAAAATTAGATAAAGCAGACTCTGCATGTTGGCCACAGGAAAGTGAGGTGGTTTACTGCGGCCGTATGTCCCTGGTGGCTGACCTGCTGCAGGGACTCTTCAAGGAGGCATATTCCCTTCAGAAGGGTCTATTGGAGCTGCTGGACAGGATCTCCCTCGACAGCAGTGCCTCAGAGGAGGAGGTCTCTGACATTGTTACAGGTGTGTGTATGAATCCCTCTGTGTTTCGCTGCCATTCTTTTTGTTATTCAGCCTTTCCATTATTGTACTGGTATATCGTCTTTGCAGTTTTCAATTCACTGAACAATTTTTCATCTTCCTCAGTGATTCACAGCCTGCTGGATATCTGCTCTATTATCTCCAATTTGGACATAGCACTTCATGCAAACACATGGAAATTCCTCATAAAGTCAGTAGAGCAAACATTCTATGGTTTTGGTAATGTCATATTGTCGGTCATACTAGATGAATCAGTTTGTTATAATAGCATTGGTTACTGAGTGACTAAATGGTCATTATTCTGTTCAGACAGAGTCTGAAGTACCAGTCATTGGTGGAGGAACATCTGCATCATGGTGACATCAGTACCAGCCTTTGTGAAAACCTATTGGCCTCCTTCCACAACTGTGTGGAGCTGGCTGAACAGATAAAACATGCTGCTCTGCAGGTACATGATAAAACACATAGTATGAATAGCTTTTATAGCAGCATTTTATGTTTTTTTTTTTTTTTTGTATTGAATGAGGATTTATTGCATGTTTTCTTTACTTTGAAAGTTTGTGAAATTTTAATGTTGGAGATTAAAGAGTATGAACATCTCGATATGATGCATGTAAATGTGATAACCCAGGTACAGTGCAATATATTTTTGTGTTCACTGACCTAAAACCAACTAGAATCACCACAGTGGGAGATATTTCTGTGCCAATTAGTACTTACTGTATCCTGTGTATAGAATGAATGAAATATATTTCCCGTGTTGTGCCCTTTTGTACTGTACAAAAAATGACTAGTGTTTATCAGTGTAAGGTCAAAGACTTCATCTTTGTCACTGTTTGTGTTAATGTTCTTTTGTCCTTTTTAAAGGAGGCAACACAAACCCCAGAATACAAGTTGTTCCAGAAAACTGCAAAGATGTGCAGATTTTTTGCCAACACACTGGTTCATTACATAAAGGTACCACAAGTTAGAATCTTCTTGCAGACCCTCTGGGCTCCATAAAAAAACTTTGTGCAATCTCTGTGAGTGCAAGACTATTTAAATCTACTTCAGAATACAAAGTACAAAGTGGAACTTACACCCTGTAATTCTTTATTCTTTAAACAGGAATTCAAATTTTTTCTCACAAAATATTGTAGCTGCTTTCACAAAGTCTACCTCCAGATCATCAGGTATGTGTGGTTTCAGTGTGGTTTTAAGAAGCAGATTCATATTCATATTGATGAGTTTATCATTTGAGTTGACAATATGAAGCAGTGCAGAAACATAATCTCTGATGTGCCTGTTGCCTTTCAGTAAATTCCCTCCCAGCTTGTGTGCTCCAACACTGACTATGGCTCTGTCCGAGGAATTGAATGCAGCTGCTCTGGTTCCCATGGATGCCCTCTTGCTCCAGCTGTTGCCTTTAAGACCCTTCGCTGAAGTTGTCGTCCAGCAGGAGCTGCGTGAGTTTGAAGCTTGTCCTCTGCTTGCCCCTTTTCCCAGATACTGTGGCTGTGTTGATAGATGCTTTCCAGTTTCCTTTTGAGATGGGGAGAATATTATATAAACTCAGTGATTAGCTGTGTACCAATTCCATTACCCATGGTTAGACTATGAAGTATACAATATGTATAATGTTGTGGCAAATTTTGGCAGTGACACAGAAATAGGTGTTTATTGTAATTGCAACAGAGAAGAATAGCAGTAATATGATGGTGGATGTAAATTGAACTGTGGGTTTGGAACAGCATTGTCGGTTTCAAATTTGAAAACTTATCTAATAGGGCAATGTTAGCTAAATATTTTCTGCTTTTTTTATCTCCTGTTAGGGTAACTATGTAACATCTGCTCAGTGACTACAGAAGAAAAAAGCTTCTTGGCACACTAACAGTAATTTTTAGGTTTGCATCCCCGTCATAATATGTCATAAAAAATTTAGTGATTTTAGTCTGCATGTTAATACTTTTTAATGCTGACAGTGTAATGTATACTTCATCTCATCATTCTTATTTGTCTTTGGGAAAAAGCTGACTGCATGTTTTTACTCAATAGAATGTTGACATCATGTTTTTAGCTGCAGACTGAAAGTTGTGCTTAAAAATATGCAGCATACAGTCTTAGAATGACCCCTGTCTGATTTGTCTCCAGGGTTAAGTCCTGAACATGAGCTTCCTCAGTGTCTTTTGCTGGTGAGTGTCCTGGGTCAGCTGGCCACCCAACCGGACGAGGTGCAGCAGCTTTGGTACACTGGCAGCCAGTTCTCAGAGGAGACACCAAGGTAATAAAAAGTTTTTTTTGGTTGCTGTCATTAACTACAATATTTTAAACATTTGGTGCTTCAAACTAGTTGCCAAGTTGGCAACCAGTTATAACCTTTTGGTTACTTAAGTTGTTTAACATCAATCAGTTATTGATGTTGATGGATTACTGATTTTTGTTTTTAATTCACAGTGTAAATTTCAGTTTTCCTATCATACAGAATAAATAAAGTTCAGCTCCAACATGATAGTAGAGTTTTTTATAGTTAAGTAGATTGTTTAATTATTTAATCATAATAATGATATTATGTTATTAAAATAATATATATTTTTAATGATATTTAATAATAATTTTTATGACAATTACATCACACATGAACTAGCCTCAGCCTTTTAGATCACAGGTATTTAAAGTTACTGTGCCAATTTTCAAGTTCACAGGAACAGTGCGTCTTCAGCTTTAATGACTTTCTCTTTACACTGGCTTCATGTCTAAATACTTTTTTTCATCCCCTCTGTCTCCAGGCTTCCCCTCCACAAGGCCTTGTTCACTAGTTTCCGTCGTTGTTATTCTGAGCGTAAGGTACCGGTGCTCTTGCCAGGAGTGATGATGAAGGGTCAGGCCCAGGTCCAGGTCACTCTGCACCACCACATATGCGTACAGCTCTGTGCCAGTGTGGCTGGGCTTCCTCCAGTGTACTTTCCTGTGTTGGTGAGGTCTACACTCGTAACCATTTTATTCTGAAGAATGCTGCATTTATTGTAAGTAAGAAAGGTTGATGCCAGAACCACAGAGTAGCACATCTTTCAACCTATGGAAATAATTTTTTGCATCTTTCTTTAAAAGTAGTAATAATAGTAGATAAAACCCAGCAATTGTCATGTTGTGGTACACATGCTTTTGACAGAAACTGTCATTGGCCAGTGGAACCTGATTGGCAAGCCATCTCTCAAATAATCAAGAATGTTTGATACAATTAGGATTGTAGTTGTGGTGCTTTGAAACAGTGGGGGTCGCTTTTATCACAGCAGGGTCATGATGAAACTTATCAGGACAGTGTTTGAAAAGGTTTAAGGTATTTAATGATATGTTGGCATCACGTATACTATATATTCATAGTGGCAAATATTTTGTCAAGTTGCAGTGCATTAGCATTTGAAGACTGCATTTTCACATTATATGACAGCAATTTTCCCAGTATTAATTGTTTCGATGTTTTTATTTACTCATACTATAAACTTTAAAAATTGTCATGTTATGTGATCATGAATACTGGCCATTATGCGATCATGAGATTTTATTTTATTACTCTCAATCAGTGAAATAGACAACGGTATCAGAAGAAAACAGTATTAGTTAAAATTTTAAGTAACACATTGGCTGGATTGCAACTGTGGGGCCAGCCCTATAAACACAAATGTTGCTACTGACTGACCGACTGACCGACTGAGTGACCATTGGTCAGCCAAAGGCTATGTGACTGAGTGATAAGGTTACACCATTGGTTGGCTGCGTGAGTGCTGGAGTTCCCCCAGCTGTTGTTACTGAGTTGGTTGTTACTCTTTCAAAATGATTTGGCACGAAGAAGCAGTGTTGCACGCGCCTTATTGGTAGACTAACAAACTTTTTACATGCCTTTACTGACTTCTTTTTTTTTTTAAGCATCTAGTGCTAGTGAAAAATCTAGCGACGTACCTTAGGCACTTTTAAAAGAAGACAGTTGCACGCACTTTCCTTTGGGTGCGAGGTCGAGCTTTCTCTCCACAGGAACACCTCTTGCAGATGGCACAGAAGCATAGATGTGAATGAGCTTCTAACTTTCTCTCTGAGTGATTATTTTACAAGTAAATATACCCAAAATGACAGCACAACTGTTGTCTTTAACTTATGTGTTTGGTGATTTTGACGGACAATGCCATGGTTATAAGATCAGGATTTTAGCGGAAGCTTGGAAATGGCTTGTGAGTGACTGGGGCTTAACATGTAGTCTTAATGGACTATATTTCAGTCACTAAAATATGTAAATGAGAGCAGCTTTATTGGGAATTCTGCTGTATTAAAATACTGTACATGTGAGTAGGAGAGAAGCAAATGGATAAAGGGCTGAAACTGGCTGACACTAGGTAGAATGCACATACAGTGTGTTCCATCTACAGTATGTACTAGATTTTGCACTAATGTTTAGGTGCATTTTACACCATTCAAAGCAAATTATTCTTTCACTTTCGTTTTGTTTGTGTTTGTTAAATTACTTATTTAAAGAACTTGTTTTATCTGGCAACTGCATTTTCCTCTGTATATCCCCCACTCATGTCTTTCTGACTTCCCCTCTCCTTTATCTCCTTTTTTCAGGAGCGTTGTTTGTTTGATGCTGTCCTGCAGGCTGATACACAAACAGCTTTACTGGCAACAGATGTGTGGTGTTTTACAGCACGGTAAGGGTGACGATTATTCATCATGTCTAACTGTGGGTTTTCCTTGTAATAGTGTGAGTGGTCAGTATTTTTTGACCAGTTCATTTACAAGTGGTCACATAAATAATTTTGCCCTTAAAATAAAAGCCGCTTTAGACTTCTTACAAATTCTCTTTCACCAAAGTATGGTTGGAAGCATTTTTACACATTTTTTCTGTGCTAAATTGAATCCACTGCTGATTTTGTCTTTGCTGTTTACAGATATGGGACGGCAGAACTTTGTCTACATCATGTCCTCCTCATTGCTCAGCTGGTGAGTAGAAACCATGAAAATACACAATGCAGTTGAGAGAATGCATTTTGTGGTCGCATATTATTTTAAACTTGAAAGACAACAATTGGCAATTAACGACCTATTATCATTTTTAAAGAGGCCCAGTAAAACTTCATACTGTACACTAGTTTTATTGTGCATACATACAATGAGTTACAGGATCACATCCCAACTTTTTATCTTGGCTTCCACCATCTTGGTAGGTAGATACCATGAGATCATGGATGTTTTACCATGTCTGTGACCTCTTCCTGAACACTTTCTGAAGTAACTCTAAATTTCCTTTCCTTTCCTTTCCTTCTCTCTCTGGGGTTATGGATTAGTATGGAGTCCTCACTGTCTTGTGCGGCACCCCAAAAGAGGTGACAATTGGTCTTGTTGGACCTTGGGGACTGACACCTTTTCATAGCTTGTTTTCTCATAGCATCATCAGATTAAGCTGGATCCCACTGATTTCCATACATGTCCCTCTTCATCTTTCTTCTGCCCTGATGCACTGGTGATTTTACTCCTCCTGAGCCTTCACACTGTCCCTTACCTCCTCTCTGTTTCTCCCTCTTCTCCTTTAGGTGAAGACGTGCACCACTGAGTGTTACCAGTTGTTCCACATGGGCCTGCTGCTTAAACGCATGGTTTTCCTTATGACACAAAACCACCAGGTTAGAAAAACTGAAACTGAAATAATTTTTTTCTCAGCACTGTAATATGCTGAACGAAATAGTAATTTCTGTCACATATTTCAACGATTAAAAAATACTCACTGAAAATGTGTTGTAATCCAGTTCAAATCAGACAATTCCACTTCATTTAGTTTCCTTTTATTATTATAATTTTTGGGGCATTTTGGCCTTTATTAGGATGGCTACAGTGAGAGAGAGACTGCGTCTTTGTGGTATATGCTCTACCGAGGTTTTTAACAGTGCTTCCGGAAATTGGTGACGAAACAGCTAATCAGGATTACTTTCTCCAAGTCTGTGATTGGCTGGTTTTGTGGCACATTGTGATGCTGCGCAATGTCAAACGAGCGCACAGGCAGAGTTGAGTGAGCGTGCAGCACAGTTGAGCGTGCACGGACCAGTCATGTTGAGCGTAAGGGAGACAGTGTGAGCGAGTTGCAGGTATCCGGCAGCGCACAAAGCACAGATCTGTGAGACAACAACTGACTTAAACTGAGTGAGAGACATTAGTATTATACGACTACTTGGATAATAGCAAACGGAGAAATACAATTATTGAGCATACAATAGATTTTTGTTTGCTCAGGTTAAGTTATTCTTTGCTCATAAATATTTTCCCTTCAAAATAAAATTTGTGTTTGCAAAATGTATTTGTCTGCACTCAGAAAGTCCCACTGCGTGCTCAGGAATGAGGTACAAAAATAATGCCATACAAATTAAGATAAGTAGATGTAGATTAAGTAGATGATCTTGCTCAAGTTTTGTGATGATCATGATTTAGAGCAGAAGACCAGTTGAGCAAGGATGCAGTTGAATTAAGAGATTGACATGAAGAAAAAAAATTGACTGTTTTTGTTTGCTGCATGAACACTTTTAGAGGAGGAAAAACCAAATAAAAGTTATAAGATAAAATTAAGAATAACAATAATAGGAACAAAAACAATGGGGTTCTCACGCTGAACTGTAGAGGATCAGAAACATTATTTTTTTTAATTAATCGAAAGTGTTTGTTTTTCCAGATGGAGCTGGTGATGCATTTCCCACCCTCTGATGTGGAAAACTTACGAGTCTGGCGTCATGTCCTCCTCAGAGCTCTCTCTCAAGAAGCACGTCACCGCGTAGAGACAGACATCATTGGCCTTACTCAGAAAGCTCTGACCGACTGGCAGAATGCAGAGTACAAACTGGGACAAATGGACAAAGTGGTGAGGACTCCCTCAGATATTAGAATTTGAGATATTTACTACATGGTGTTAATATGTGTTCACCCTCCATTCTACTTCCGAATGTAACAAGTGAATTGTAGTGACTATGATATTGAATACATGGAGAGAAAGAAGCAGTACAAACATCAAGGGAAATGCTACGGCATAGTGCCTGACCTTGTGCACTGCAGAGAAAGTGGTTAAATGACAAATGACCACAACAAGTGATGACAAGAGTATGATAACCTTGTTCCCATGTACGGGAACAGATAAGATTGTTATTGGTGACCTTTCTCATTTGCTTGAATCATTATCTGGCATCTCTGAGAGCCAAAATTCTCAAATAGCTTTCCCACTGAGATGATTCTTTTTGTTCTTTAGAAGTGGCAGGGACCTTTTTTTTTTTTAAGGTTTTATGTAAACAAACATATTGCATAGAGTCATCAGTTAATAGTTTTTGTTTTTTTCCACAATATGCATTTCTGCTCACCTTTTCATGATTTGACACTAATACAGTGTTTAGAGATCAGAATCAGGTTTAGGTTTTCACATATGAAGAATTTGCTTAGTTATTTTGGTGTATAACAATAAACATGGTACCTTAATTAGAAAAATAAAAAATAAATATAAATCAAGAATCATAAGTAGAAACATGAAGAGGAAACATGAAGATATAAAAAATATGTACAAATTGTTGTTCAAACCAACAAGCTGTAGTTTCGAGCAGAAAGGTACAGAATATTCAGTTGGCTTAGACCATAAAAGTTCATGTGCAAGTAGAAAAGTATCTGATAATGTCTTGCTGGTTTTAGAATATGCCACTATAATGTTCCTGGTTTTATTTATACATGACACAAAAATAATCTGACCTTTTACCCACCTTTTAACAAGTCTTGTTAAAAAAACACAATCTTCAGCTTCAGGGTGTTCCAGTATATTTCACAGTATGTTAACAATGCAAGGAAAAAGGGTGGTGGAAATGAAAATCAAAAATAGGCAAAAATGTCATATTAACAAAGTCCCTCCTGTCTCCAGAATGTGGTGCTCTTATCCCTCCTAGTGGTGGTTCAAGGGCAGTCATCTCCTGAGGAGCAGTGTGTGTTGTCCGCAACGAGGATAGTCACACAGCTGTGGTTACGCATGAGTTCAGATCAGGTGAGCTCCAAGAACAGACACACACACACACAGACAGATGTAATGTAAATGCACAACTGTTATCACTGTAATCTGTCACACTCCAGGTGGAGAAGCACCCTGTGCTCCAGTGTACTCTGCAGCTGCTCCTGTACCTATCAGCCATACTAGTGAAAAACATGGAAACTCAAGTCATTTGTCAGGTATTCTGTTAGTTTTCACAGTTCACATTAAAAAGATAAAGAATGGACAATACTTCTGTTGACTGATGTGTGTGTGTGTGTGTCTCCCAGGCTCTGTTGTGCGTGGACGCTCTGGTATCTCAGAAGTGTGCAGATCAGCCGCTGCTGGCTGCTCTGGAGTTCCTGGCCTCCCTGGGGAAGATCTTTGTCCCTCCTGACAGCCAGGTACGGAAACCACACTTTTGCAGATGAGGATTTTACTGTTTAGTTCCTTGCACATCTTACTAATGGTTGCTCTAGGAAAATTATTCTACTGCTGTTCTTAATAGAAGTCTCTCTTAACAGTTTAAATGTTGCTGATTGCGTATTTTATTTGCCTAACAAAAATCATGTCTTCATTCCTTCATGGAGTAAAGACTTTTTTGTTGCCAAGTATGCAGCAGGAAACATCACTTTGGTTTCTTGCATCTAGTGATGTGTATTTGTCATTATTCTTCACAGTTCATACACTAGAGGAACAATCCATTGTATGAAGAAGTCAATCAGTAATAATCATCAGTTGAAACTGAATGTTTGAAAGTGAATTCTGAATTTCCTCACTTTGGAAGACTACAATGTAAATATATCCTCATAGTTTCTCATTCATACAAACTTCTTTGATCCTACAGAGTCAAATTCTGCCGAGGCTGAGCAGCCTGTTTGGAGTCCTGCTGGCTGACAGATCTTGGCTGCTACATCAGCATGCCCTGGAGGCCTTCTCTCATTTTGCAGAGGTAGCTACTACTACTACTGTTTCAGATGCAGTACTGTATACTGTTGATGCCTTAGCATAATCTTAATGTGTTTCTGGTATTTAAGGTTACAAACCACGAGGAAGTCATTTCCCAGAGTTTGTGTGTTGAAGAAACAAAGACCAAGGTGGTGAATTATCTTAGCAAGGTAAGAGATGCTTTTATAATTATGATGAACGTCTACCTAAAATAAAACAGATACATTTGAATGAGACTGTTTTGTTGTAGACTGTGAATGCAAAGGAAGATGTGGAGTCACGGCTACAGAGGCTCAAGATGGAGACACCAGAGATTGAGCAACACAATGATAAGCTTGAAAACAACAAAGAAAATGTTTCGAACAAACAGGCGGCTGAGGTGGTTTCAGATTTAGAGGTTAGTAGCATCATTAAATCAACTTACAATTTATTCACAGGCTTTCTGAATATATATGCTCATGCACAGCCTTGCTACGCATGCTTACTGTCTAAGTCACTGAGTGGCTACTGTCCAGTATGAGTATGATAAAACTACCCACTTGAAAACTTGGAAATGCATAAAATGCACCAGGGTATTATTATTTTTCATCTGTATTTGATAATTGACAGAGACAGAACACTGGGAAAGAAAGAGGCGAATGAAATCTGATGAAGTTCCTGACCAGGAAGGAATTGGGTTCATCATGGTTACTATTGAGGTTAAAATTTGCAATGGGTCTTCATTGGAAGCGGCTTCTGGAAATTTCTATTTCACAGATGTAACATTTTAATATGTTGGTTGATGAAATGTCTGTTTTTTCAATCCCAATGTAAAATATTTTAGCAGCTCAGTAAAAACTTTACTGAGCAATCACAAAAGCTCCATAAAGTAGTTGTAGAATATTGTAAAAATATTTAACAAATAACTACTTAGTAAAAGTACTCTATCATTTTATGAAAAATCATGTTGTGTGAAAGAGGATTTAATTCATGAAAAGATGTTTTTGTTTTTTTCCTGCCTCTCAGCCATGTCCAAAGAGAGCTCGGCAGGAGACCAATACAGAGGAGGAATACAGCCGCTACATCCAGACAGCTGAGAGTGCTTTAAAAGCCCTTCAGGCTCTCACTGAGGGCGAAGCCAACATGAAAGCACCACCACAGTGGCTGCAATCCAGACTGCAGGAGCTGCAGACCCTCATAACCAACATCTGTACAGCCAGGCACATGATCTAGCAGCCCCGGTTTGTTTTCCAGGCCCAGATTTACTTTCTGTATCAAAAAACTATTTAATCAGTCTGGGATCTTGGAAGTCTGCAATACCTGTTGCTGCTACTGAAAATAGTTTCTTTTACTTTTTAAAACTGTCAGTCTTGATTTATGTAACTGTTTATTAAACTTGTTGGAATACAAAGCACTGATTTTTTTTTTTACTTGGATAACTGTTTTCACAGCATAGTTTGGGTAAAAAATGTCTTTATTGAGAACCCATACTGAGTCAGGCTTTTCTGTGGGCTTGCTTTGCTAAAGTCCATTACTGTATAGATCCAAGTACATAGTGTCAGTAGTCCTGAGTAACTGCAATCGCTTTATAGCTAATTTCTCATCAAACAGAACAGGGCCATATTTAGTACAGTAAAATCTTTATTTCACCAGCAACCAAAAAGCTACTAATAAATTAGGTAATTCCTATTCCACATTCATTCAAAGTGCAAGCCTTCTGTAAATCAAACCTAACACATTTTGGACAAGTTGCATCCTACCAAAAAGTGTCTTGATCTTAATGCCAGTAGTGAAGTTGGCACATTTAGAAGAAAAAAAAAAAAAAAAAAGAAGCAGATGAAACAGGATGACATTCACCTCTGATTAAGATCCTCATTGATTTCTAGGTGACATAAATCATTTGGCAAACTATTAAAAGCGACTTCATTTGTCCAAGTCTGCCAATATCTGATAAGCAGCCAATCCTTCCATTTTAATGAACATACTGATAATAAATGTCCAGGGACCAAGAGAATAGGATTTAAAATGTTCTAGCCCATCCCTGTCATTATTATTCTTACTGCCTCATGCTGCTAAAAGAGCTGGAGCAGCAACCAGTTGGCTGTAATTTGGCGCTTCAAGAAGTCCAGTGATCAAGTCTTTTGCTCCAGATAAACCAGACGGATCAGTTGTCATCACCAGGCACTCTCATCCTCCCAGTTCAGGTCATCTCCATCTCCCCAGCCATCTGTTTCCATCTTTGAGAGAAAACGGAAAAAAAGTAAAGCATGAACAATCAGAGGTAAGTTTGTAAATGGAAAGAAACTCTTGGAAGCCTATTCAATCATTTAGAGCAGTGGTTCTCAAAGTTGGATACTTGAGGGGGTTCCTGGGGGTCCCCAGCAAAAGGTGGAATAATTTATTTTCACTTTAATACCAATAGGTAAAATAATGGCAGAATGTATGGCTACCTTGGTATTGATCTTCCAAAGACTTTCTGTAATAAAGCATCTACAAGCAAAAATCTTATCAGATGGGGGTCCATGATCGAATTTGTGTCACGACAGAAAAGGTTCATTACATACATTAGGGTTTTTGGCTCTCGTATAACAATTCTAAGTGCTTCCAACAGTAAGCACTTTTATACTAAACGGATGTACATTCAGACAAAGGGGTGCTCTTCCTGACTAAACAAACGAGGGAATATCTATTTAATGTAGTGCTTCCCCACAAGGGGTTGCAGGATTAATACTGGGGTAGCGAATAAGATGAAAGTAGAATTCCACTATGCAAATTATGATCCTGGATTTGTTCTTGAATCTCCAATATCAGAATAAAACAGAGGAGAGAAAAATTTGCAATTTGATTCACAACTTATAAACATGCACCCTATGGTGAGCGGTTGCAGCGGACATTGCTTCATATTTAGAGATCACGATGAAAAAAAGCTTTGGAACCCAATATTAATAGAAATATTCTATCTTTTCTTATGTTGTATTTAAATACTTAAAGTCTGTTTAAAGTATTCAGGCACATTAATTTGCCCTTCTTCCACCTTCAAAACCAGATCCCATCAAAATCCCAGAGAACAAAATCTGAAAATGTCACCCTTCATAACACCACACACACTCACCTCTGTCAGGTTGGCAGCTGCGAACTTGGCAGTGAGTGTTATGGTATCGATGGATGAGTCAACCTGCAGAGATTTATTGTTTACTGAAGACAATGCAGACAGTCCCGCATCGCTCACACTTTCTTCCAGTGGCAGCAGAGCTGGAGAAGACATCTTGATGTCCGGCACCATGTCAGCAAACAAATCCAGCTCTGGGTCCTGCTCTACCTTTTTCTTCACCTTAATTGTGAACTCCTCCCCTAAACCTCCTATCCCACCATTCTTTTGTGGCACTGTAGGTTTGGGGTTCGGGTCAAATGGACTGTGTGATTTCTCAGAGTCCCTCTCCTCTTGAGCCCAGCCATTGTCCCATGAGGAAGTGATCCTGCTCTGTGTGGATTGTCGCAATGTGGAGGTCAGCTTTAGGGGTTTAGAGGACCCCAATCTCAGTGCTTCAGGAGCATGTTTTACAGGTGACGTAGTACTGCCCCCTCTGGGTGGTGTGAGTATAGCTGGGTCTGATAAAGGAGCAGTAGGGGAAAGATCTGAGGTATGTTCAGTGTCCTCAAAGTCGTCCCACGGCTCCTCCTCCATGTTCTGGTGTGAGTGTGGCTGTCTGCTTCTGCCTGGATCTATTTTTTCTGACGCCTGAATGTGGATCTGGACTGACTGTCCACCTCTGTTCTCGCTTTCTTCGGGGTCGCTCCAGTCAGGCCAGTCTTCCACGGGGCCTTCTAGTCTGTCTGGCTGCTCTGGGCTGTATGACAGTGGCTCCATCTCATTGTCCTGATGAAGGCTGTTCAAAGGAAGAGTCATCTGTCTACTCACATCTGAAACACACAAGAGAGAAAGCAGATGGAGCTTCAGGCACAATAATTCCAAACTGTTAATTAAAATAAGTAGTATGAAGGGTGGTGTCCTACCTGATTTTGGTGCCAGGGGGTAGCTTTTTGGCGTCTCCCTACTACCTGCTAAACTATTCATATTACCCAGGACCAAGCCTTCAGTCCCTGACGGTCTGGGGAATAAATTCAGGATTTTGGAAGGCTGGGCCAACTGAGGCGGGGAAACTCCAACAATATGGACAGGTGAAGCTAAAAAAAAAAAAAATAGAGATTGTTGAGAAGTGACTAAATGTTGCCTTTAAAAAAAAAAAAAAAAAAAAAAAACTTTCCCCATTCCATGAATTATGTGCCGAGTCTGCAGATCTTTTGCAACAACACACTTTACTACTTTTTATTTTTAAATACTTTTTTTTAATGCTTGGCTACTCAAGAGCAACTTGGTTATACAGTTGTTGTTAATGGCAAGTGTGATGTTCAATTTTTCAAATCCAGATTTTCTAGTTTGGACCAGCCCACTGGGAAAACCTGTTCCTTGAAGCAGTGAGGCGATCAATAAGACATCATTTGGCAGACGTAAACATTGTTACAATACGCCGATCCCAATGCTCTGTGCTTCCTCATGCTTTCAAATTATCCAAAATACTGCTGTAAGGGTTCTTCCTGCAGCTATATTAGTTTGACCATTAGTTTGACTACAGCATGGTTTGATCATTATATTGCTGAACATTTGCATAAACTTACTTGAGTTACAACTTCTATGATTTTCTGTTTACTACTGACAACTATTCTTAATAGCTTTTTTGATAAGTTGCAGGATCATAGAGCTTAGACTAGTAGGCTTCTATTCTAGTTCACCAATTTAAAATACCTAGACCAGCTGGGAAACAAATGTATTTCTTGCCACCTCAACAGCTGCCTCTGAACAAAACATCTGGCCAAAAACCTCAATGCATAAAACAGTAGCAAAGTTTGTGTAAAAACAACAGTAAAGTGTACACATTGCATATCAATATGTGCTGTGGCACAGTAAAATTCTGAGGAAGCATGACTGTATGAAGCTGAAATGTTTGTATTATATACAATATAATGTATCTACATACAGTTATTGCTATTCAAAGCATTATTGATACATCATCTTTCATTGTTATTGTCATTATTAGGACAGGGTTGCTTACTTTCAGGCGTGACCTCTGTAGACTTGGTGAAGTTGGGTGTGGTGCGTTTAAAGACCTTGGTTCTCTCTCCTCCAACCACCACTTGAGCTCCTAGCAAAGGCACCAACACTGCCAGGCTCTGCAGCGTCATGGCAACCAGAGAATCATTGGTGTCTCTCATTCCTAACAAAACCTGTAGCCACAGACAAACAAAGATATTATGTAACTAGAAGAGAATACTGACATTTATGTCCACCCAGCCCTTATTCACTTTTGCTTCCAGGTTGTATGCTAAACTGATCTAATCTCCTCCAGGCTCTAGCTCTTTAAGTAGTGTTCACACATGAGTAGTATCGATCCTCTCATCCAAGGAAAAAAGTGAATAATTTCCCAAAATGTCAAACTATTCCTTTAAAGTTAACTAAAATGTTCACCATTGATATCAAAGTCAATGTTGTGCTACATTGTCAACATTTTGCCAACACTCCACCTGAGGCAGGATCTGGCTTTTGAGCTCATCGTGGGAGAAGAACTCAGCATAGATGTGGATGTGACCCAGTAGCACGACCCGCACGTGTTCCTCGTTGACCTTGAAGAGCTTGAGAAGCTGAGGAATCACATGTTTACGGTAAAGGGTCACAGACAGCAGGCATTCTTCACTGCTACCACCACCACTGGAATCTGTCAACACAAATTAGATAAAAAGCAACATCCAATTTCAGTTTTACACATCTTTCTCTTATTAGTTATTATTAGCAGATAGAGTCTAATAAAATGCCATCTTACCCTGCTTTGGCCTTAGAAGATGAGGAAGGAAGCTTTTGACAGCCATGGGTTCTGCAAAAACGAGAGAGTTGAGGAGTTTGGGGACAAGGCGTGCAGCTATCAGCTCTTCAGGGAGACTCTGGACCCGGTCTAAAAGAAACCTACACAACAAAACACAACCAGTATGTTAAGGGATCCTTGTCAAAATGAGGTCTAGTTAAAATGATGCATTATTTATTCAAAGGAATGTATGGGACACACTATATCAACTCCCCAATCGTAGTCATCCTCAACTGACAATGTTACACAATTGCATGAAAACAGGAAATTCTAAGAGACTTATATATAACTAAATGTCTAAAAGTGTGGATTACCTTGGTGAACAATATGATACTATATGATAACATGACACGCTATGTTTTGCATGAACACAATGCACATACAACAAAAGAGCACACTGAATAATTAGAAAAACGAAGAACAGCACATTGTTTCTCACTTGAAGAATTCATTCTTTTCTTCTTCCGTCTTCAACGTCAGGCTCTTGAGAAAATTCATCACTTCCAGGAAGTCATTCCTATTCATCGAAAAACACAGTTTGAAAATAAATAATTTTCAGTATGTTCTGGTGACAACAACAGTAAACATGATTACACAAACCTGAAAAAGTCATGAGTCAGCAGGGAGCTGAGTGGAGGTCGAGACAAGGGGTCAGAGTTCAGCAGGCCTGCATGCAGGGTCTTCTTCAGGCTGTCAGACAGCTCCTGCGACACTGGAAACAATGAAGGAAAGAGAGGTGTGAACAAGTGTATGAGAAGGTACACCAATCAGCCATAACATTAAAACAGGTACCTGGTTTTAATGTTGTGGCTGATTGGTGTATATACAGGCAAAATTTGACAAGATCAAGATAAGGTTTAAGGTCACAAGTTCATCTCTACTCACCATAGCCATTCAGGAGAGGGATAAGGGTCTCCACCATCGTTCCAAAAGAGTAACAGTCCCGAGAGTGAGCGTTTTTATCCTGAAGCATTTTAAAGTCCTCAACCTATGAACAACATGTTTCATGAGTAATGAAAACACAAGGGGAACTGATTCCATTTTTCCACCATGACTTTTTATCTGCCTACCTGCTCTTCTGGAGGAATACAGCTCGCCTCTCTCACATTCTGAATGCTTGTGAGAAACTGAGGAGATCAAGAAAACCAAAACATAAAACTGATATACGGGAAACTGAATATTTTTTAGGAAACAAAAAAGAAAAAAGAAAAAAAAGGATTCTTCGTAATAGATTTGTTTTAATTCTACCTCTTACCTCTGGAGTTGCTTCAGAGAACTTGCAGACAGTCTCCATCCCTCCCAGTTTCCAATGACCATCTTCACTGACATAGACAGATGAAATGCAGACATTGTTGTGGCTTGATTTGCCCTGGTGGAACAAGAAGATAGGTTAGGAGCCACACCAGATTGCTTATGACCAGAAACATGAAAAAACAAACCTCAGCAGTCACTTTCAATAACTTTTATTCATGTTCATCTTTATTCGTGTTAAACCTGCTGGGTCGTCCAGCACCCACAGCAACTCTTTCATGCTTCTTTTTGCTCACCCTCTCGTGCAAAAAGACAAGTGCCTGCAGGAGGTCATAGATGCCTGCGCAGATTTCCTCTGGGGAGAGGCTGTCCAGCAGCAGCTCCAGGGGCTGCACACGTTCTGTCACTAGGTGGATGCCACCGTCCTGCACTGAGCAGGACAGGAAACGTAGCAGACAAGGGTGCCTCAAGGTCTTCAGGTGCTGCAGGAAATTAAAGCATTCATTTATTTCTCATTTAAAAATAAAGGTGAATGTCAGACAACTGGTGGAGAATCTACAAGTAGGAACTGATTATGCAGCTTCAGTGACAAAATCACTAATTTGCAACTTGAATCAAAAACAGACTGCTGGCAATGTAAAGCATAAAGCCATATTTTGGTGACTTTTTTCCTATACAGATGCAAAATGCTTTACCTGTATGAGGGAGTTCAACTTCTTTGTTTGCAATGTAATGTTAAGATGTTCCTTTCTGATAAATATTGCTTCACTACTGCAGCGGTATTCTGGTGTCCATTTGGAGTGGGCACTTGTATGTGTAAGACAAATCTACTACTACAACAACCACCACTACTACTACTACTACTACAACAACTACAACTACTACTGTAACACAGCTCCGGCCAGTGTGATATGGTAACAGGAGGAGGCTTCAGCCTTACTACCTTGGCAGCTTTGTTGACTTTGTCTTCATTGCCACGCTTGTGAACAAACACAGAAGCGGGCTTTCCATCCTGGAGCACCGCCGAGTACATAGTGAGTCCGGAGGGCAAGGTGAGGAGCGGTTCCTCCAGGATGCAGCTCCTCACCGCGCTGCTCTCCGCACCCATGGCCGCGCTCGTTCCCCGACCTGTAGGGTAATTTGAGGGGAGACAGGGGGACGTGAAACACGGCCAACCACGACATGTTGCAGTGCGAGGTTGTAAGCTCTTACACACACAGTTATAAGCTCTAGCTTTATCAATGAATACCTGTTTAACTGGACTGGACGTACCACCGCTTTGTGGCAAGTTAGCTGCAGCTGGTGTTGGTTGCCTTGCTGGCTAACCTCGGTGCTACGTTAGCCACCTGGTCATTGCTATCCTTGTCGCTCGCCCTTTCGCCTCCAAACAGTCATGCCAATCGCGATGTGGCACAAAATGTTTTTTTTTTTTACAAAATTATCAAACTGTTGTTAACAAAATTGCACAAGTTTATTCCTATTCACTGCTCGTCAAATCAACTATGCTAACGTGGAGCAAAAGCTGCGCTGTAAACACGGACCTTTCCGGTAAAAGGCGAAACCACAGAACAGGGGACAGCATTACTTTAAAAAAGGCTAGAAGTGGACCATTGAAGCTGATTTTCTCATAGTTTTGGGAAAATACCATTACAGAGTGCCAGTTTCATAACATGTAAACATAAGATTTTACATTAATCTGCGTCGTTTTACATTTTAAATTCTTATAAAACCAAATAGACCCCTGCTTTAAATCTAATGGTTGCAACCAGAGTGGTGCGAGACGACGCAGGTAAGGCTATGTGCGCGCTGAGGTGATTGTCATATGGTGACTGAAATGAAAATAGAAACTGTTGGAATCAGGCTAAGTAAACTTCCCGACAGCCTGTGCTGCCTGGGTGTTAGTAAATGTGAGTGTATGGTCCTTGTGTTGGGGTGACCAGTGTGACAGGGAGCTGTTAAAAAGCCCTACATTAAAAACCAAACCAGATGACACTTTTACCACTTTGCCCTGAAATTCATCTGGTGATTAAAGGGACAGTTCTTCAAATTCTGCAGTGGCAAAGAATTATATTTATTCCAATATGTAAACACCAGTGCAATATTACAGTTGAAAGCATGGTTGGATTACTGAATAGGCCCACCAGGCACAGGCTTAGGAGCCCAAAGAGACAGAGGGTCCCTGGCATGTCACACTTCACTTCACAGGAAGGGGCTTCATTTGAAGGCTTGTTTTGAGTGTTTTTTGCATCATTGAACAAATGGTATAAACACTGTTTATGTTATGGAATTTTCTATTCTATTACATTAGTGTCATTTATCTATTATTGGTAAATGAGGTTGAGTTTCATGGCATGTGGTGGCACTCATGGCCACATGCCACATAGAAATGTTAAATCTACAAAAGTGCATTTCAACTTTAAATGTTATATTTCGTATGTGTGTGTAGCCTGTCTAGGCTAGCCTACTGTATATTAATGAAGTAAACCATAACAACATTAATAAAAGCTATATTGATATTGATAATTAATTAGGCCTAGTGAATCAGTGCACTGAAATTTCAAGTTAAAGTTACATATATATTACATATACTGTATGAAAACAGTATGAAATATCAAAGAAATTATATATATATGAAATGCTGAACATGTTTTATCAGAAAGTGGTGGCCAGTGTACTCTTTTATGCAGCATAAAAGACAGCAGCATGTACGACATGAATACATAGAGACTGGACAAGCTGGTAAAAAAGGCTGGGTCTGTGCTTGGCAGGAGTCTGGACTCACTCAGGACTGTTGTGGAGAGACACATGCAATGTAAGATGGAGGCCATCTTGGGCAATACCAAACCAACATCTCCACAACATTCTGTCAGGACAGAGAAGCAGCTACAGAAGCAAACGTCTCATCAGAACAGAGAGGTTCAGGAGATCCTTTGTTCCCACTGCCATCAGACTATACAACACCTCAGCCAAATGATGTGGACTAATCTAATTATTATTCTTTATTTATATAAACTTATTATTAATCTTATCAGCAATGAGCTAATGGACCCATGAATTTCCCCAAGGGGATTATATATATATATATATATATATATATATATATAGCATTTCTTTGCCTTTGAAAAGTACTACACTTACTGAGCACAAAACACAGCTGTTATCTCAACTGGTATCTCACTTAAGAAATCGCTCTTGGTTTCCTGTTCACCAGGAAACCGCTACATCTCATATGGAAATGTTTTGATTCAGTAACAAAGAAACACCAACCATTTTCAGAGGAAGTGACGGTTTTGACAAGATGAGAAATAACCTTAGTAACTAACCAGCAGCAAAAAAAACCACACTCACTCAAGCAAGTTTTGTGCTGAGATCAGGAACCAGCATGGATGAGCTTGGTAAGACAACTTTTTATCAGTCTGTGTTTTACACTGTTGATTGTGTGAAATGGATCAGGGAGCAGACAGTGTTGTTAATTTGATCCTGCCAGTGCAATGTGCCACAATTTACAACTGACTCAGAAACTAGAAGTGAAATGAAGAAGTGATTATGGAATAAGATCAGAGTGCCTTACGTGTTCTGTGACTCTAATACAGTACACTCTAAGAGAAGTATTTACTGCACTTGGTGATACAGTGATGTAAGTAATTTAATTTGATTTAATAAGTAATGAAAGTAATGTCCTTCTTGTTACATACTATCTCTTACTTTGGTTTTTCATTTAATTACTGACATTTTATCCAGGACTCTTAAAACTCTGATCTGAACAGATTATCAAGGCAAAATAAAGCTTAAACAAATTACAACAGATAAAAGATAGGACTCTATTGGTAATCTAAACTTATAACTTGTGTCTTACAAGAAATAAAACAATTTGTTTTAATTTCAAGATTCTGTAAAAGTATTTTTTTCTGAGATGTGAAGACTCAGAGAAGAAGAACCTGATTAGATTTGCAAAGACAAACGTGCTAAAAGTTAATAATTTTCCCTGTTCTTTTCAGCAGCCATGTTGTCTGCTTCCCCAGATACCCAAATACTTCAATATCTTCCTATTTTCTTATATGTGTGGGTTTACATTGTGAGGAGACTCGAATCTGGGTTTACATTTGTGAGTGTTACAACATTATTTCAAGTTTCACTTCTGCACCACGATGTTGCACCATCAGTTCCTGAGGAAGCTGACTTGCATGAAGCAACCTCAAACCTTGATCTGTATATTAAGGCGCACTCTGTATCAGTTCACAGGAAATATTTCACTGCACTGTGCTACACATGCTCTGGTTAAGCAATAAACACCTAGAGAGAACACTGTGTTTTATTGGTTGTGTGAATACTGTACTGTATATGTCCGTATGAGTATTTATGTTCATATGTGTGGTTGCAAGATTTATGGCCTATGTCCTCCCACAGATTTGCTGTTGGAAGAGCTTGCCCTGAATCCAGCAGGTTCAGAGAGCGTCAATGAAAACAGGGGGAATGATACAGCTGATGGAGAGGTGAAGAAAAAACCACAATAATTTAATTTCAATCAACCAGTTGACAAGATAACATCTGCAGAAACAATGTTTTTCAGCAAATTAGATGATGACATTTATTTGTAATCTTAGCACATCAATCACTGAAACTCCAGTACATTTTGATTGCATGTCCGCAGGTACCAGGCGCAAGCTATGCTGGACTTATCAAGAATGAAAAAAGCTCAGTCTGCTCAAATGTCTACAGGTGAACCACACCCTGATCGACATTATCACTGAGTAAACAGCATAGAGGAAACAGAGGATACCGGAAATTAATCAATATTTTGTGGTTGTTTTTTCACTTTTAAACCACATTAATACACACAAAGATTTACTGCCTTATGTCTACTTTGAACTTTAATACCAGGACTATTTTTACTAGAATATTTCACAGATCTCATGTAAGAGCAGATTTAAAAATTGACTAGTTCTGTATGGTCTTTGTAGATTTGTGTCATTACTACTGTTTCAAGGGTTTTCTTAAAATTATAAAACCACATTACACAATGTTAAAAACATCATCAAGTACCTTGGGTTATGCTCAGAGACAGTTCAGTTGGGCAATACATACTGTCACAAATGTACCATTAATATGAATTAACAGTAGTCCTGTCTAATCTGCCTCTGGCTGGGATTTAGTGATCTGCCAGCTCCTGTTGCAGCTTCCTTGGAGCCTGACTCACCCACTAAGGAGCTGGACTCCATCTTGCAAGACCTGATGTGTCTGGGAGAGGGAGAAGAGGTCAGTACACTTTAAGTGCATGTCAAATGTTTCAAACATGAGTGAAGTGAACCAGGTTTAACAGCAGAGGGCAGTATTGTACTAATCTCAACATTGCACAGTCTCATGTAATAGAATTTCAGTATAGAAGGTTCTTAAGCACTGACCCTTTTTTTCATATACCAGCTAAAAACAATAGATGTCTGTGTTTATTTGTATCATTTTTTAGATTCCATCGTCTTCAACGACCCCGCCACCACTTATACAAAAGCAGTCCATGAAAAGGAAAACAGAAGGTGGACAACAGGAGAACAAGGAGAGCAGCGGCAGCACGGCAGGTTCAGATACGAAGGCCTCGACCACGAGCAAGAAAACAGATGCTATAGATGACTTGCTCGGAGGGCTGAGCTTTGACTTGGAGAAGATTGGCGTACGCACCACGGCCAAGGGCCACTGTGCTTCCTGCAACAAATGCATTGTGGGAAAGGTACAGTAAGTCACATTAACAAATGGGCAAGCATTTTAAATACATGTATTGTAGATTTAGAAATCCGCGTAACAGAAAAGGATGTTTTTTTTTTGTTTTTTTTTTTACATATCTTTCTTACAGGACAAAAAAAAAAAGAGAATTTAGCATTATTGTGTCAAATTGTGGCAATTTAGACAACATGCTGCTTGTTCTGTCATTTACTTTTGTTTTTCATCTCTGTTCTCCAGATGATCACAGCACTGGGTGAAGTGTGGCACCCTGAACACTTTGTGTGTGTGGTCTGTAAGACTGAGCTGGGCACCACAGGCTTCTTTGAGAGAGAGGGGCGACCGTACTGTGACAAAGACTACCATCACCTCTTTTCTCCTCGTTGTGCTTATTGCAAGGGGCCCATTGTGCAGGTGGGAAAGGAGCCATTCATTTACAATCATATCACGCTTATAGAGAGACAGAACAAAGATCTCTTATACCTAAATGCCTCACCAATTAAACTTCAGCTCTCCCTTTGTGTTTGGATTCATACACTAATTTGTTCTGTCATATATTACATCCATTAGTTTACACAATAATCCTTTGAAGACTGGATGATGACATACAGTAGTATGTAGTTAATTTTTCTAAAAGTATCCCACATGTCATCTTAATAAGTAAAACACAAAACCATATTGGGGTTCTGCAGACTGAGGTTTCCAAATGATGCAGACCAAGTCATTAATCAGAAACTAATACAGCTTCTCCTGTGATTCACTTTATGTGTTTTACAATCCGCATTTTTGTGCTTCCTGACATCTGAACATGTGAGATGAGAAAAACCATACTAATCCTCAAAGGAAGTAAAAGCATGATGTAATATTTCTATATCTGGCTGGTTTACCAGAACATTCTGACAGCCCTGGACCAGACCTGGCACCCCGAGCACTTCTTCTGTACACACTGTGGAGGGCTGTTTGGATCAGAAGGTGACAGGCTTGTACATTAATTTCTCTCCACTGGAAAACCACAACTTCAACAAAATTTGCAAATGATTTAATGGTAACTTGCAATGTCTCCTACGTATCTTATACTTGTCCTAGGATTCCAAGAGAAGGATGGAAAGCCATATTGTTGCAAGGACTTCTACCACCTCTTTGCTCCAAAGTGCTCAGGCTGTGGGGAGTCAGTGAGGGAGAACTACCTGACTGCAGCCAATGGCACCTGGCATCCAGAGTGCTTCGTCTGCGCAGTGAGCCTCTTACCTCAGACCACACATACTGCTCTGGCTCGCACACAAGCCCGAGTATAAATGAGAAAGATACCCACACATTTGCTTTATTTGCAACATTTCAACCACAAGGCTGATGAAAACCGTATGCCTGATGAATACGATGCGGTTGAAATGATGCAAATAAATCAAGGAAACCATATTCCTCAGTGTGGGTATCTTTTACATTCTCTTCTAACCCACTTGTATTCAGCATCTGGTCAAAAATGTTTCAGTGTGCAGCCTGTCTTCTGCTTTACTTACATCAGATGCTCTGAGTAGATACAGTATGTTCTGATATTAGGCAGCAACTTCAACTTAGTATTTTAAAGTACCTAAAAAGTTATTCTTGCAGAAATACATTGCACATAAATCTGAACATGAAATACATAAAAATACACTGTTCTTATAAGCTACCGCTCAAAATTACAATTAACAGCATCACATAAAATATGGAATAAATATGAAATACATCCACCTAATTGTTACCGCAGTTATATGTCTCACCATTAGTCACCATTCTGTCTGTTAGCCTAAATCTATCTCCAGAGGGCAGGAAGTCAAACTCTCCACAAAGAAGTGGACACTCCAAAGTGGCCGAGCCTTTCTAATCAACCCCCTGTTTAAAATAAATGAGCATGTTCATACAGTCTAGCCCTTCTTGGTCACTCTCACTGAGCTGTGCTGCAGCCTTGTCTTGGCAATAGCAGAACCATACCATGAAATGTTTAAATATGATTACTCTTCTCAACCATACTTAAACCAGTAGGGTTTAGAAGAGAGTCATTAGCTTCCTACAAACCCCAAATGAGTTGAGGTTCCTCTGGAAGTAGAGTTGCTGCAGACTGCAATGGTATTCTCATCAAATGTCATAGTTTTTAGTGCTGTTATGTTTTGAGAAACAGTTGTCACCGACACTGAACAAAACAGGCCCTTAATTCTCACAGGCGACATTTTGATTTGTTGAACACACTGATTAATGGATTATTCCATTCAGGTGTTCCAAGGCTGTGGCGTTGGACATGCTGGCCCACTGTCATGGCCTACTGGCTCATATGAATGGAACAGAGCCACCACTAATGTTAAGAGTTACACCTGTTCTTTTGCTGCCTTGACAAGTCAAGATGTCTGCCAAGAGAGATTTCTGTAACCATATGCAGCTTCACTTCTGTACGGATCCATTTAGTTTATATTCTAGCATTCATTAACAGATTGTTAACAGAAACACAGATTTAATTCTCTTATAGCTTTCCTTTAGTTACATAAAAAAAAGGCCATGTCAGTAATTTTGCAGCACTGTCATTAGATTATATAGCTATACTTTACATTACAGATGACCATTTTGCAGAGCATACCAGAGGATACGTTCCTTGTTAAATATGTTCACTAATTACCCACTCCAATTTTCATACAGTACTAAAGCCATGGTGTGCTTTGGAAAATAACCAACAGTAATATTGGTGTGCATGTGGCGAAATCATGAAAAATCACTGGTTTGGTCCTTTAAAAGCAAACTTCCTCTCCAAATTTGACACTATTATCCTTCCTTCTCTGTTACCGTCTCTAACCTTTTTTTTTTTTTTTTAATCCTCCCTCCTGTCTTCCAACTTTTCCCACATCGTCTTTTCCCCATCTTCCTCCTCTGTCTCGATATGCAGGACTGTCTGAAGCCCTTCACTGATGGCTGTTTCATGGAGTTGGAAGGTCGACCCCTCTGCTCGGTGCACTTCCACTCCAGGCAGGGCACTCTGTGCGGCCACTGTAGTGAGCCCATCACGGGCCGCTGCATCTCTGCTCTCGATCGCAAGTTTCACCCCGAGCACTTCATGTGTGCGTTCTGTCTGCGGCAGCTCAGCCAAGGCATCTTCAAGGAGCAGAACGGGAAGCCGTACTGCTCGGGTTGCTTTAACAAACTCTTTGTGTGAGACATGAAGGACATAATGAACAAAAGATGCAACGGAAAAACAAATGAAATACTGCAGCACTGCCACTGTTGAGTTTATAATATCCTTGTCCATAGTATGAATGATATATCTAAATGACTATATTCAACTCTTACAGTACATTACATATCTGATCTGTTTTTACTTTGGTACAGATGAGCAATAAACCTTTCACTTTTTCAGTACATCATGGCCAAAGGTCAGCCGTCACTGTGATCTCTCAAAACACATTTTTGGACATAACTCACAAAATCATATGTTAATTTTGACACAATTTAACACAAATGTCTAATAGGTTACTTCACTTCATTGAGTGATGACCTTTTATATCCAAAGGGGGAAGTTGACCATATTTCCTGCAACTTTGCTGGTTGGCTGAAGCATACAATTGCAAGGCGGTAGGCGGTGCAAGTTATGAATATTGTCATGTGAAGTCCATTGCAGACTGTCCTATCACTTTGCCATCTGTACTGTGGCTGCAGACTGAAGTCGCTGATCTACTAGCTTAAACCTGGGCTGAAAAAGGTAAAGCCAGTGAGATAGCTCTTCAAGAAGGCCTAGGGCAATGATTTTTGGTTCCACCCAGTATTAATCAAAATGCGATTGGTTAATTCACCTGCCACTCTCTAAACAAACACATGCAACTATGGGGGCTTCAGGCCTTCTGTTTCGGTTATGAAGTCCTAACTAAAGTGTGAGCCAGCTATCCTTTTCTCTGCCTAGAGATAAAAACATCAACCAAAAAAAAGAAAAATCTGATTAGATAACTCTATGTTCATAGTTTTAGGACAGTAACCCTTTCATTTCTGAAGCAAAGATGAAGCTAAGATTTAAAAAAAAAGCTGATATGTTTTACCTCGTCTGAAGGGATAGAAGGCCCTGACAGTTCACCACTGGATCCAGAAATGATGGATTACACAATTAAAAGCGTGTCATAAGGAATGTGATGTCAGTTACTAATAGATATGTAAAAATATCAATGGAAAATGCTGCCATTGTAACATAATTAATGACATGGTTGTAAAACACAAGGAAAATACCTATTTCCCATGAGAAAAATACTGAAGAAACGTTTTACATATGTGAACTTTGGAAGGGTCTAAAAGGTGTGTTGCTGACACTTGGTCTAGATTTTATGGGATTTCATACATCATGATCACATAAAATTTATAAACGGAGAAAGAAAAACACAGAGGTGCAGGTTTAATCCGTGGTTTCCATTAAGCTATCCTCGGTTTGCTGTAAGACTTGGCAGAGCAGAGATACTCTGGCAGTAAGGAGCAGTTTGTCAAGGGGCTTGTCTATGTGGCCTGATAGCTTGTATTGGCATGGAGCTGGACTGGCATGGCATTGGACGTGCCAACCTGAGTCTCTTCTTACTCTGACTGACCATTTGGCCCCTTGCATGCAGTGGATCCAGACAACCTCTGGATTCTCCACACAGGGTCCTTTATAGCAGCCTGTGGAAGATTAATGGAGGTGGTGAGGTGAACAAAGGTGGTTTCAGAGGTGAAGAGTTCCTTCGCATCGCAGCACCTCTTCAGCAGCTTATTCTGACTGTTGAGGGATGAATCAACCACAAAGTGCTGTAATGCTTTAGAGAAAAATGATTTTTGGTGATATACTGTACCTTACATGTCTGGGCAGGTTTTGTTGTTGCCTGCCATTATTTTGTTCACTCCCACTTGAAAACTAATAGTGTGGATGATATGTAAGGGTGAGATACTTGTAGCACAGTCCAGTTCACTTCCATTAGGAGAAAATGTTTTATCTGTGCAAATGTTTGTATTGTTGTCAGTTCTGCAGAATCTCATCATAACAAAATCTGTGTTTTACACCAATACATATTACAATTTTCAAACTGCACAAATTGCAAGAAGCTCTTAAATCCAACTCAAGCAGATGTATATGCATGACGCTACAGAATTCACAGTTCCCTTCATCCCTGCATACATGTTCCCCTTTTCTTGTTTTATGTGTCTGATTTTGCAGAAAGATCAAATCTCTCCCAAACCTTTTCTCAGTATTCATCTCTGTAGGAATAAGTTCAGTGTTCTTGCCAAAGTCAAAATGTATCTTATCAAACAGTATCTTATCATCAGATGAACACTGGCTACTTTTTGTTGGCCCTGTTGGCAGCTTTCCTCAGCTTTTCTTCAAGCCACTTAGACTTGCTATGTGAAGTTAGTGTGTAAGTGAGAACGGAGGTGGCCATTAATCACGCTGTCATCGCTGTCAGACAAGGCCTTTCATGGTCTCTACAGAATATGGACCTTGCATCATGGAACGAGTGTGAATGTATCGCGTTCAGTCAAGATCCAAGATCGTAAGTGTTTAATGATCTGAGGGCCTTGTGCCCAAATTCCTACTGAACTCAAAGACATACTGTAATATTAAATGTTAGATATGTTTAAACACGCATGAGAGATTTGCATTTTGTGTTCTGAGATACAAGAGGAAGTGAACTTTCCAGCATGAACCATTCACAGAACAACGACTTGGATGTGATCTGACACTTTGGCATGTTACACAGCTGTAAAATTCCACATCATCACGTGGCTTGAGGACTGATATGTTCATTCTAGTATTCTTTTTTTTTTTCTTTCTGCACCATTCACTGTCACAACTGTATGCTATTACGAGTGGACTTAGCTGCCAAAACTGTCTTATGAGTGGGAATACTTGGTTAATACTGTCTTTCCTATATGGCATCAAAGAGCCATAAACTAGCGGCTATAGTTTAAATTTAGATTTGTTAAAAATCTCAGACACACTCACCCTAGCTGTCTAGTGTAGGCCTATTTACTGAAATACAGACAACACCAGAGCTATACAAAGCCTTAAACAGAAAAGTAAAAAACAAAATTATGATCCATGGAAAGACATTCTGGCATTCACTGAAAAAATATGAGTGTTATCATATGGCTGGGTGAATGGGGAGGAAAAGCGTTCTCTGGCACGTAGTAAAAATGAGAAAACATGAAATGTGAGCGGGGGTCTTTTTAAAAGGGTGGCGAATAAAGGGCCGTCTGTGGAAAGCAGAGAGAGTGTAACTCAGGTGACATTTACAGCAGTGAAACAGAGTACAAACAGTCTGGGAGCGCACTGGGCCATGAGATGGCAGCTAGAGCTCAATGGGGGAGGGAAAGGGAGTGAGGAGTATATTGGGACATAATGGATACTGGTGCTGAGGGAGGCAGGGTGAGGAGGGCAGCGGTTGAGGAGTGTAGTTGCAAGAGTTACCCCTGCGTGACACTGAAACCCAACACTTACGTTCCTCTCCTGTAAAATGGCTGTGTCTGTTAGGCCACCCCTGATTGGGACGGTGGGGCGGCCTGTCCGGAGCCGTACAGCCCCACTGTGGGTCACACCTGGCTGGCCCTGCCCTGCCCTGTAAACCCAGCAGCTCACATCTGCATTGAACCCATAACTGTCAGATAGGTCTTATGTACAGACGGACTCATTAATCAGTACATTTACTTACACACAGACAACTCCAGCTGCAAATCAGTCCTGACAATGTGAGATCACAGCTCTGGTAGGTGCAATAAAACATGGATGGATCAGATTACTGTAACATCATTACTAGGCATTTCCAAGCATGTACTAATGAACTTAACAGGTCACTGCGTCTGTTAGGGATATAAGTGAATGCAGATTCATTACTCTGAAACAAATCGCATTTACTTATCACTTTAACTTAACAATATATGACTTGACATGGTGAATTTGTGACAGAATTTGGAGATGATATGTACTCATCATTTTTCACAGTTTGATCACTTGACATAGGAGTCAGGACAAATCTGGTGTAAAAAACTTGGAAAATCCATTCAAAGTCCATTTAAATTAGCTGAATGACTATATTAGTGGTAATATTTGATTTTATTTTGATGTAACAGCCAGTGATTTTGCCTTTTTTTGACACTCTGTACTTTTTTTGCCATATGGGAAATATTGTTGCTGTCAGTAATTACTGATATTTCCAAGTCAGAATAAAAACTAGGAGGCTAATGTAAAAAAAATTTCTGACTCTGGTGCTCCTAATTATAGAACCCAGCATTAACACCTGTCCTTTCCAGTGGCCATCTTTATGTGTGATTAAAGATTATTTGAGGATAATGGTAAGTTCATTGTCATGACTCTATTAACAGCTGTAAGTGCTTCAGTGTGACTGTGGGAAATGATTCATTTGAACATGTTTGCTGAATGTCTTAGCTACGTTATGACCCGTAGAAAAACTGTCATCATAAAACTAAACAGCAGAGGCGAGACCAGAAGTTCGCTGTGACTTGAAAAAACAGAAAATTAAAACACTATGTGAAGAACTAAAGTCATCTGAGCTGGGAGGATCTCATGCATCCATCATTATTGGCTAAACATGTACATGTAAATTGCAGTGCTGGGCAATGCTTGTATGAAATAGAAGTGTTTCTGTGTGAGAGTTCAAATGAATGTGTTTTTAACAGCAAAGGAAAAGTGACAATTTCAACACCTCAGAAATTACTTCCACGCAGAGAGAAGTTGAGCTGGTGGCTCCACTTTTGGGTGTGTTTGTCTTGGCGTTCTGCTGATGCTGAGTGCAGGTATCACACCTGATTCATGACTGGCCGCTCTGTCCAAAAGGAACCTCTTGTTGTCCTTGGCCGAACACTGAGTGCTGCTTGCTATCTCACACTCTCTCACACACACCAGTAGGCATATGAATGCGCACAAGCAGCAATGCACGCACGCACGCACGCATGCACACACACACACACACACACACTACAACACACAACAAACTTGTAAATACTATTTATGGATTTTCTATTTATGCTGTCATGGGTTAAGTCACAGTTACACAGTTACACGTACAAGCACAAAAACACATGAATACAAATAGCTTCACACACACACGTACAAATACGCACACATCAACACTAATCACTTCAAACACACGCATACTGTCTGTGAGTTTGGTCAACATGATCACACACACACACACGCAGATGCAAAACACATGCACACATAAAAATATAAATGCTATTTATGAGTTTGGTCTCTGTCTCTTTTTACATATCTCTCTCTCTCTCTCTCTCTCTCTCTCTC
>NW_019524820.1:915707-935852 GCF_002814215.2 Seriola lalandi dorsalis | reverse complement strand
CTCTCTCTCTCACACACACACACACACACACACACACGCTCACACACACACACACACACACAGACACACACACACACACACACACCACCACCAAGAAAAATATGCTCTTCTTGGGTTTGGTTGCAACAAAGCATATCTGTGTGAGCATCACTGCCTTCTCTTTGTGCTCGCTGATCCTTAACCAAGTGAACTTAGGGTCTCCAGTTTTATCGGTTAAATGGAGTCAGCTCCCGAGGGGGACGCTATGGGAGGTTCAACTTCAAAACACTTCGTCTCCCGTTCGTCCACTGCACGTCTTTGTCTCATCTCCCTTACATCTTCTGCCAAGTCTCTCGGTTGGACCTCTGTGCACAACATGGAAAAACAAGGAGGAAGACGGGGGGAAAGAGAGCAGTTTATCTGGACCCTAATAACAGCACAGAAAACTGGTTGAGGTTATGAGAAAGATTTATAAGACAGTGAGCTCCTTCTGTATGCTAGCCTTTAGTGTCAAGAAGATAGATGGTTTCATTATGCTTCCTCATTGTGTCCATGTGTGGGTGTGCACTACAGTGTGCCAGAGCGGTACAGTCTGTGATATGTTCGAGGGGAACCATTGTTGCGATCGATGGAGCTCTTTGAGAAAATTAAACCCTTCTTGTAATTGTTTGAACATGTTTTGTGTGGTGGGCAAGCCTGTAATGATTTGGCCGAGTTTCTCGAGATCACAGGACACTGATTTCGAAAAGCTGAGGTTCAGACTGGGTTTTCTCAAGGGTTAAAATTGGGTTATGGATGGGAATTTGACACTGGAGTGGAGGTTGAAATTGTTCAGACATGGATCTCTGTTGGTGCCTTGCATTGTTTGCACGGTAGATGGTTGCGAGCGGTAGCTCTTGGCTCAGCCTAGGTGGCAAGGCTGAGGCTTGGACCAGGGGTCAGACACTGAACAGAGTGACTCTGGGGCTGAGACAGGGCCAGTTGGGGATGTGGCTCTAATCCAGATCCATCGCCTCGGTAGTGGCCACAGCATGGATCATTATGAGATTTGTTTTAAAGCACGATGGTTAACCGCAATACGGCCCTGTTGCCTGAGAGCTGAATGGCCTCCTGGGTTTAGACAAACTCAAGGAGGTTTGTGGAGGGCTGGGAATCCCTGCGAGGAGCAGATCAGGGCAGGCTGCTTGATAAATCACAGCCACTGCAGGGGGAGGCCACAAGGGCGGCCTCTAGTCAAACCTTCAACAGGCCTGCTGGAAAACACTGAGAAACTTTGTGGCGAAGTAGACACACACACACACACACACACACACACACACACACACACAGAGCAAAAGAGAGAGAGAGAGAGAAATGCCTATAATTGCAACGTAATGGATTTAATAGTTAAACACACTCACAAGCACACACGCAAATTTCATCCTGGCAACGCCACTTGGTTTTTATAGTAATTTCATTAACAGGTGTCCATTTTCCAGCACCTCAGCTCTGGTGTGTTTGACAGAACATCCATTTAAATTGGACTGAGAGGACTCAGGTTTGCCTCGCTGAAGGGTACATTAGCGGCTAGCTCCAAATCTTTGGATCAGAGGAGACATTTTTCTAATCACTAATCCCCCAGTACTTTCAGTGACACCCTGTTCCCACTAAACCCATTAACATGCAATCATAAGCCCTTGTCTGAGCCTAGGGCTCGTCCACAGCTATGTGATGATGGAGCTGGAGTTACTTCTTTGCATAAAAATGATTTGGTGTGCAGTAATTCAAAACCACCGCATTACTTTCGTCATAAAGAATACTTCTTCATTTTTATAATCCTGCAGCCTCAGTCATTCCTTTTCCATTCATCTGTAGAAGAAGTGGAGCCTTTTATAGAAAGTTGTCTCTAAGGATATACTGCAATCCAAAAAAGTTCTTCAAATGTAATATTTAATCTTAGAATCTCACTTCCTCTGAAACAGTGCAAACTGCCAGGCAACCGAATTACTTCTATAGCATGCAAATGCAGCTAAATTAGTTTTGAAATGTCAGTTTACCATATTTAAAATGTGGATTCATTAATCGAAACAAAATGGAGCTTCCCCCCTTTAATTTACTAGTAAATCATTTATTTTCTTTTTCTGCTAATTTTAAAGAAGAATGTTTGAATTTTGCTATCATTTTTCACAGAATGGGTTTATTTAGATATAAAAATGAATATAGTCTATTTTGTATTTGCTTAGCTTTATTTTTGATGGAGGTTAAGATATGTACCTTTTTGGTTACCCTTATATTATACTATCTAAAGATACACCAACTTGGCTCCCTTATTCATCTATTTATCTAAAAATTGTGCTGTATTTTATGATAAGACTATAGCAGATTCATGCTTGTATCCATTTTGTATCAGTCGTTCCTTCCCCAATACAGTGCTACCCAAGCATAAACTCATGTAGTTTTTTTTTTAAACCAGATTTTATTTCCTTTATTTAAAACAGAATCACACTCTCTCTCTTTCTCTTTCTCTCTCTCTTTCTCACACAGCACAGTCACATGGCAACCAACAAAGCCAAGACAAACAGGAACTCCAGGATCATTCAGTCATTTTTATCAATATCTTCTTCACTTTCCTTCCCCCCGAATGATGTCTGGCTTCGGAAATGTTTCCACTAAACAGTTGAGTCTCCGTCAGGGCTTACGGCGGGATTAGAGCTCAAATTACTGACTCTGTGGCTCATTTACTCTCTGAATCCACGGTCTTCAAAACAAAAGTTGCATGTGGACATGTCCAGTGATATGATAATAGCATGAAATGAGAAACACATTTCAGGGCAGAAACTCTTTCCAGCCGAGAGGCTTTTATGTGTAACGTTTGATGTAACAACACATAGACGACGTGAAAGGCAAGAGCACAGGCAAAAGTAAAGATGTGCTGTACGTCTGAATGATCAGTGAGAGAAAGAAGCAGTAGCAACAGAATAAGATACAGTGGGATGAAACCAACGATCTCTGTGAGAACACAGGGGAAAACATGTAATGATGGAAGGTTGGGAGTAATATTATAGCAGTACAGGCAATAAGAGTTATAGTAGTAGTGGGCCAGCTGGTTGACAAAGGTGTATTTAATTACCTTCAATTACACTATTACTATTACATTTTTATTGGGCGGAACTGAAGAACCAACAACAAAAGAAATGTCAGATTAATATAATTTGGACTGTGGAGTGATTAATGATAGTGATTATATTTTCCCTTGTGAATGGTCTTTATATTCTTGTTTATCCAAATGGATTTTCTGTGTGTAAACAGTCTGTAACTCACAGTGCTTTTTACCCTCTCAACGGTCCTCTCTGACCATCTTCTTATTCAGGAAATTGTTCAGTAATTCTTGCTTTAATGAGAAAAATCTGAGAAAACTTTGGAATTGAATCAGACAACATTGCCACAAACCAGTAAGATCACAAATGGTAATTTTACTGTAGTTAGAATATCTGTCATGAGGTTCTAACCACTGACTAAACAACAGGGGGCTCATTTTGGTCACTGGTGCTGCGAAATATTTGGTTTTGGATCGGTCTGTTTGCTGAATAAGTGGTTTGCTGAAACCTGCATCACCCAGCTATTGTTATCTCCCTCTCCTGTCTGCCAAACCACACGACTGACAGCATGCCATGCCCCATTTAGCATCTTCTGAGACATTATCACTGTATGCAGCTAGATAGCTGGATAAGACACTGCTGGCTGACTCCAGTTATGACCTGCCCCCCCTGTACCACCACCACCACATCCAAACACTATGTTCCACAGGATGAGGGAGATGAGGGTATCAAGACATGTTGTGTGATATGGGCATCTGATATCCAGGAGTTTCAGACTGGCAGTAAACAATACACAAACATGAGCTCAGCGTGAACATAAATCTTCTTGCTTGCACAGAATACAATGCTACAGCAATAGCATAAAAAAGATACATAGTAAGTGGTCTTTCTGCATTGTTTGATTTTGAATGGCTAGAAAACTTCAGAGTGCAAAATTCATTATAAAACTAGTTGCATGTGAGTGCAGGGGTAGGATAGTGTATGGATGATGGGAGTCAAAGATAAAATGGTCACAAACAGGGAGAAGGGAGGGAAAGAGAAACTTACAAGGGACAAAATCCAAACACCACTTCACAAGAACAGTAGACTCTGTATCCTGTGTGCTCAAATTACTTTGTAAATGCTACTCTGTCAACTTCATTTGGGAGCCTGCGATATCAAAACAGAACACAGTCATCGCTGGGCATGTGCAGTGTGTTGAATGAGTGGCCGGTACATTGGCTCGGATGTGACTTTCAATCATGGTGGCGTGCCTCGACCCAGCAGACTGTGCTGGGCTCAGCTCCGGCTCATAAATCAAGTGACTGTCTCACTGAGTCGGCTGCAGAGATCTGAACTCCCCGGAGTGTAATGTATGCTTTAACCCTCTGCAGCGAGACCAGGCTGCTCTCGTCAGGCCTCTGTATAGCCACAGTGGTCAGCGGGGTCACCACCACCAATGGACTCATGTCTGAACTGTAGGTGACTGGTGTTTGTCAGTGAGGTAAAGAATGGATCACAGCTGAGTGAAAGAGCTTTAACATTTTGTACTGTTCTGTTTTCATTACTTTATTTTCACATATGATGGCTCTGAAAAAGAAAAACATATCCTTGTTATGTTTTGCAACAAATTAAAAAGTTGCTGAGGGTATTTAATAAATGTGGAAACTAGATTATCAGTGGCAGAAAAAGTCACATTGTTTGATTGATTCGCCGACATGAGGTTTTCAAAGTTCATATACTGCAAAATAAATGAAGGATTTCATCCAATACTAATGTGATTACTGGAAATTGCCTCAAAATGTCTATAAAAATGAGTGGATTTTTTCTTTTATTGCTCTGTGGATGGAAATATGGGTTGGATGTTCTATTACTCTGGTTAAAGTCTACAATATATCAACAATATTGGATAGACTGCTCTGAAATTTTGTGCAACCAATGGTTTCCTAGACAGTGTATCCTACTGTGATCCTGTGAGTTTTTCCTTTTCATGAGGTTCACATTTGTAGATTTTGAGTGAAATGGATGGATTGCCCGTAACACTTGGTATAGACATCCAAATTCTCCCTCAGTCTCAGCTCAACTGTATTTTGTGCTAAATAGCAAACATTAGCTAAAATGCTAAACTAAGATGGGAACACGGGAAACATAACACACTGCTGCGCGTCAGCATATCAGTATTGTGATTGAAATCATGTTAGCATGCTCACGTTAGCATGGTTGCAGACCAGCGTCACCGCTCTTTCTATTTAATATTGAAGACATTATATTATTTTTGATTTTAGAAGAAAGATTATGTAGCAACTTACATTTTAAGTTGTATATACTACTCTGTCAGAGCTGACGATGAAAAACTGTGGCAACTGTAACTGAATCACTGAATCACTGACTTGCTGTTGCCATTAACATATTCTAACCCTAACACTAATGTTTAGGTACTTTAAGTAAAGATTAAGGGGAAAATGCTCACAGGTTACACTATGTAGGCCTATGTGTCCTCTGATACAGTTTGTATATTCATCTGTATTCCTCCCCCCATATTTTTGCCCTCCCTGGTGAGGCATTAAGCTTCCAGTTTACCCTCAACCCAGACCTGAGCATCAGAGCTCAGTCAGATTCAGGCTGTAATTCATCTTCTATGAGGCCAGGTGGAGACTGGAGGCTGTCATCGTGATGTTATTGATGGGTTGCACTCAAACCACAAGGAACTGAGCTGTACTCTCAGCCTGGTATGCTAAAACAAAACACATTCACACTGGGGCAGTCCTCGCTCCATTAGGTAATTATGCAAGAACCAATGTGAGACAATGTTTAACCTTGCCTGATGCACTGAAGTAGTTAATGCCAGGGTAAGTAGTTAGTGATATCATTATACACACGCACATGTCTTTTGGCAGCCCAAACACAGCTCCAGGCAAGAGCATAAATAAATGTAGAAATGAAAGGAGTGGCGAAGTAGGTGTATTTTCTTTTCTCAGTCTCTTACAGTAGATTACAGTATAAACCCTGACACATGTTCAGGATCAGCTGAAGAGGCAGAAAATTACCTCTCAGACCTTTCCTGGAGGGACTGTTTGTGTATTTGTCTCTGCTTGTGTGTATGTGTGTGTTTGTGTATTCAGTCATAAAGGTCATGCTGTTTAATGTGTTTCTGTTCTGTTCTGTGTGTGTGTGTGTGTGTGTGTGTGTGTGCGTGCGTGTGTGTGTTTTACAGCTCAGTCATACAAGCTGCACTGTTTAATGTGTGTCTCTTCACCTACTATGCAAGTTTTTGTGTGTATTTTGCCATGGAAGCCATGTTGTTTGACATGTCTCAACTGCGTGTGCATGTATGGATCTGTGTTTATATCAGTGAGTGTGTGTGTGTGTGTGTGTGTGTGTGTGTGTAGCAGTGTAGCGTGGTAGCGCAGCCTGCTTCTTGACAGGCTCTGGGCCTGTTGACAGCTCCTCTGCTCCCTGTCAAGCACGAGAACAGCTCTATGTGTGAGTGAAGAGTAGCTGTAGGAACAATGCCCAGAGAGCTGTGTGTGCACGTGTGTGTGTGTGTGTGTGTGTGTGTGTGTCTGTATCATTGTCCATGTGTGTCTCTATTCCTCTGTGTTTATAAGCCAGGTTGTTATTACAGATGACAGATCCTGAGAGCTTCCACCTCCACCTCCTCTGCCCTCTGTCTATAAACCATTAATTGTAGACACTTGAAAAACGCCCTTTAAAGCAATAAATTATGTCAGAGTCATCAATCAGACCTACTCATCTCCCTCGCTGACATTCCTGTGTCTCTTCATGTCAAGTGCTTTCCATCACCACCTTTTCCTTTTATGTTTCTTTTAATTTCCTTCTTCTCCCTGCTCACTATCTCCCCCGCCTCCCCACAGGTCTCATGTTTAGATGAATGTACATCCACACTGACACATGAACTTGAGTCTTTGGGTTTGTGGGAGCAGACCGGCCAAGTGTTAGAGAACCGCACATTGATCTTGAAAATAAACAGAGCTGAAAACCAAAGGAGATGTGGAGGAAAAAGACACAGAGACTCAGAAAAGAGCAGATGATGGAGAGGAAGCATGAAATGTCATATTGTGTTACCAAAACAACATTACATGCATAGTGGGGAAAAAAAAAAAAAAAGGGCTTTCACATTATTCAGCCCCTCTCTCCCACGGCTTTACACTGGTTCTGACCTCACTGCTCAAGTCAAGTCCAGTTTTATTAATCTCAGACATCGAAGCGCTTTTATCTGTGAACTCATCATATGGTTCTCTTTGACAGGGCAGCTGAGTCAAGATGTCTGCCCTCCTCAGCCTATTTCTGTGAGTTTCAACTACAGGGCTGGAGCCCACTATGACCCAAACGAGGTCAATCAACAGGACAGGCATTTGAAGTGTTTTTTTTTAATACTTCTAAACACATGTTCGAGCCACATGTCTCACTGAAAGACCCGCTGATTTAAATCCAGAGACCGCAGCCGTTGTGTGCGGTGAAACACAGGTACACAATGTGTGGTATTTTGGACACCTGGTTTCACAGATGTGGGTAAGCAAAAGCTCGAGCCGATGACTTAACCGACCTCCTCAAACACAACTACATCCAAATCGGCCACAGCAGCTGAGGTACAATACCACCACAGACAGAGATGTGCTAGACATACACCAAATAAACGGATAAACGCAGGATAAACATGGTTAGAGTTTCAGTGCCACCAAACTGAACTCTCCACACCCAAGCCAACAGAGCCTGCGCTGACTCAGACACAAAGCCAGGCTCTGCTTTCTCTAGTGAGTCCTACAAACTCACATTACAGAAAAGGGGAAGAGAAACCGTGTAGGAAAACAATGTGGCCAGACAGTGGTTAAAGCAATGCTTCCCCATCTCTGTTGATATTTAAGCATGATATCTTTTTTACCAAGGCAAGCTTTGATGCCATGAATTTACTATACATGTGGCATAAAAGCCCCTTGGACAATAAGATAATCTTCAAAGAACCTCATTAGAGCAGATGACCGTCTTCAAAAGAAGGTCAAGTCCAAATCCCGATTTTTGTCGACTTAAAGAAGAGCTCATCTGATCCTTGAGGCTGGAATTCATGTGTGGTTCCTGCACACCAGTGCAGACCAGGGGCTTTGATTTAATGGTATCATAACACATGCTGTTTATGCCGTGTTCCCCAGTCAGCACAAAATACCTTATTTGGCACTGTCAGTCTCTTTTGAACCCCTGCATGGAAAAACCACAAACAGGATATTGACAATGAACATCAAAAGTATTATACGGACTAGCATTAGCCATATATATGCATCTGTTGTATTTCCATAATATTATGATATGATTACATCTATTGTCCAGTGCTCAGATTTGCAGTGGCGCCACTATGGTTGTTGAAATGACAAGAGGGGAAACATCATTATTCCTCCATTTCTTATTCTTTTACCATTGGAATAGGCAAAAGGTAGATCTGCTTAACAGCAGGAGGAGCCTTTTCACTCCTCCAGCTCTCCTGCTTTGGCTCTCAGTGGTAAATGGGGCAGAATGAGAGAGAAGATAGCAGGGGGAGTCCCAATATGGATAATACAATTACAAGCAATGCCAGTGATCAGTAGGAGAGAGCACAGTGCATCATGGGATGCCTCTGCCAGCCAAGCCTTTGATGTGAGAGCATTATAGGCTCTAGAAAACAAATACAAGATATGGCTGTCTGTGAAGAGGAATGGTAAGTATGTGTGTATTTGGGCAAAAAGAGCTAAAATAAACATTATGATCAAAACTGTTGTTTGACTAAAATCTAAGGATGGGAAACATATCTTGACAAAGCCCATAACAGGACTGTAACAAGACAAGCTTCCTTTAGAGTCATCTACAGGGGGCTGACGTATTAAAGGAAACCTCAACATGAAGTGTGCTTCCCAAAATGCTGAACTATTCATTTGATTTTGTCACCTGTCTGTGTATCTATAACTCTGAAATACATTAATCCTTTAAATCTCATATGTAGGACTCTGCTGCATTACATATATATTGTACTCATCCCTTGAGGGAACAGTGAGATTGACATTCAAAATGGCCATAACTGTTAACAGATATGTATGCAATACACAGTAAGGACCTGGTTGGGATATCTGGGAATATAATGTCATTAAAATGGAAATGCTTCAGAAACCACCTGCTGCTGTTTGATTTGTTCCCAATAAAAGTTTTGCAGCTGCTGCTACAGAGATAAAGCCGTGCTCATTGGCTGGATGTCTGTGTTGTCATCTTTAACAGTTTAAAATTCCCATTTTAAAATAATAAAGTGTTTCTGATCTGATCCTGATTTTATAACCGCAACGTCATCTGATAGAATCACCATACACCTAAGTTAAAGACAAAGGTAGTGCTGCGATCTTTGGCTATATGTAATTGTAAAATGATTGCTTAGTGAGAAGCGACAGAATATCTTTCCTATTTTGTCTTTCACAAAGAGCACAGCCTCCATCCAGGATCCACACTAGTATTTCCTCACATAGTGAATGGGGCCTTTATTTACCTCAGGTGCAGAAGGTAACAGGCCTTTATCTCAGTCAGGCTTGTATTAGAGGCACCTCACACAACACAGTCCAGCCATGTAATAGGTTTAAGTCTCTAAATCTAGCAACCAATGCGCAAAATTAAACTAATAGAAACGGTTTGCGGCAATTCATTTTGAAGAAGTCAGGCCGATGGGTAAACTCAGTCACATGACAATCGGCTGACCTATGGTGGAAATGCGATCAGTCAGTCAGTCAGTCAGTCAGTCAGTCAGTCAGTCAGTCAGTCAGTCACGTACAGTCGGGATTATAGGTCTGGCCCCGCTGTTGTGGTCCAGCTGAAAAAAAAAAAAAAAAAACTCATTGTGAGTGCTTTCCAGAAAAACAACCCTGACTGTGATCCCTGTCACTTTATCTCTTCCTCTCATCTTTCCCCACTTGCTGTTGCTCATTCTGGATGATGAAGATAGACAGATAGCGATCCACTGCATGTGTTGACACGCCATAGGGGGACGTCACTGTGGAGTCCGTGGCAAAGACAACTTAATACAGACCTGTTGTTGTCGGTAAACACCATCTAAATCCGTGTGCGCATGTTCCTCAAAAACACTGGCTGAAACGCTCAGTCTCATCTCCAGCTGTTTTATGTGACTGGGTTTAACTGATTCCCTCCCTCTTTCTGGCTTCCTTTGACATATTCCACCTCGCTAACATTATTCTCCTCCTCTACCACTTCCCATACTTTCCTTTTACCTCCTTTTTTCCCAGGACATCCGGAAAGGGAAACCACAATAACATTTCACCAGAGACTCAGTCAATATTATTCCTTGATATCTTCAAAGTGGGACAGAGGATATTGGAGCCTGCACAAGAGACGAGTGGAGATAGAGGAGAGAGTGTGTGTGTGTAGTCCAGCTGAGAGCAGAGACAACAGACAGAGGCAGAGAGAGAGAGAGAGACAGAGGCAGAGAGAGAGAGAGAGAGAGAGAGAGGGAGAGGAGGAAAGCGCTCAGTGTGGCCTTCGCAGTCGGTCCGTGAAGTATGACAGCCTGAAGCTACGAGCCACTCCTTCATATCCATCAAACTCACATTGTCTTTGAAGCACTGTCCTGCCCTCAAGTCAACCACCTCTCTCTGTCCTTCTTACCTTTGTCCACACTGTGCATAATCTTAATTCTTCTTCACACCACTAGGGGTCCCTGTGTACATAATAAACAAATGCACATATTGTATTCCCAGCCCCAGTCACTACTTTCCCCTGACAGTAATAGCTCAGTGGATGTATAAGAATATTTCCTTTTCATGTGGTGTAGTAGCAGGGGTAGTAGTTGTAATAGAAGTAGTACCTCTGTCATTACATACTAATTCACGAGTAATGATGCCGGTGTATAGGCTGTGAGTTAATGCTGGGGTTTTGCAGGAGGACTTCTGCACAACATCAGACAGACAAGCAGCCGTGGAGCCACGAGGACAAGCAGACACAGGATCCTTCGAGCTGCAGGGGCAACAAACGTTAACAAGGTCTCTTCACTCTCTCTTTTCCTACTCCCTCCCCTCCTTCTGTGCTCTTTTGTCTGCCTGTGCATATAGGATACATACTGTGCATAACGGACACGTTCAAGAAAAAATATGCAAAGTCAGTGGAAGCGGTGGAAAGCATTGATACTGGCAGGGTTTTGCTGCTTGATGGACTTTGTTTAACATTTAAAAAAAATACCTTTTTCTCTCAACCCACGCCCTTTCTATTCTCCTGCCTCCCTCTTCTTCTTTCTCTCTCTCTCTCTCTTTCTCTAATGCCTCCCCAGATGTGCGTTCTGTAAGTGAGCGTTTCTGTGGTGTCCTAACAGAACATTAACTTTAAAGTCTTCTTTCGTCCCCAGCTATATGTGCGCTATGCTGTAAGCGCTGGCCCCCGTCCAGGAATCTCCTGCAGCCAGCCGCTCATAAGCCACTTCTTACCGGCCAAGAATGTGAAAAGCTCCTTCAAAGAGAAGCCTTCTGCAAGGTGTGGTTAAAGCTGGTACCTGAGTCCACAGGTGGCCATATTAGAGCAGAAACCGCTAACTGAAATCCCACACCTGTCTCATAACAAGAGCCACAAAGGGGAGAAACAGAGCATCAAGGATAAAAAGATTAGATTACATCAACATGGTTCTATTGTGTTATTCCTTTATGCCTTCATGCATCTAAAAGCATCTGAGGCTGCATTCAAGCAGGAAGCTGTGCATAAAACAAAGAGATATTGACTTTTCTTGATGAATGGCAGCCAAGCAGTCAGAGTCAAGGGTGAAAGGGCAGAGGCGTCAGAGTTTTACAACGTGAAACTGTGTTAAAAAACACACGCTGATCAAAGACACTCAGCACAAACGCCCAATCTGCCATCATCTGAATGGAAAATACAATGAGCGCACAGGGACAGTCGGCGGCTGACAGAGCTGCCCAGTAACAGAAGTGAGCGCAGAGTGGTGAGAAGAGGAGTGGAGAGGAGGGGAGAACATGGCCGAGGACAAAGAGTTGCTTGTCCGAGGTCTGTCTGCCCCTGGCCTGCAGGGAGGGGCCCGGTGCCACTTGTTTGAGGGGTCTCCATGATAAATTTCCCACTACTTGACTCTGTCACACTGTCTGCCACTTGGACAATAACTGAGGTCATAGCTGAGTAGTGGAGCGCTGACATGGCGGCCTGCACCGAGAGGGGCCACTTTTTCTCATCACAAGCGTTTATTTCAGATCCGCCTGCTCCACATCAGCACATCTTAAGAAGAGGGCTGGGCTGAAAATAAATAAAACACTTCTCACAGTTGTCTTTACTCTGACTTGTTTATTTGTGACCATTAATCATGCGTGACCCTCATACTATGTACTGCCGCAGGGTTGTTAAACAGAGATGGACAGAGACAAATGTAATCCCACTGAAGAGGAAGCACATGACAACATTTGAAAAATTGTTCATATACATCTTTGGAATGACTCTGCTGAAAACCCAAACAAAACAAAAGTCTGACCTACCAGCACCGAGTTTGCCACCTGCCCTCCAGGCTCTGCATTATCGGTGACAGTACAGGAACTAGGTTTTAGAGCTTTCACACACATGCCACAGCAAAGAAGTGAATTTTATACATGAGCAAACTCAGCCTATACCCACAACTAGCCTTCCATCTGCTAAGGAAGACCGTGCAATGCAGTTAAAAGAGTCAGAGAAAGCTATAAAGATGATGTTGAGTTAAGATTTTTGTTTTTGATTTTGACATCTCGAAGCTGCTGGGGAACAAGAAGTGACACCACAGAAATCCCTGCAGTAGCCGAAATATAATAAATACAAGTACAGTATCAATTAACAAATTGATCTGTGGTTTTCATTAAAAAACTAATTAAAATATGATTCCAGAATTGAACATGTCAGATATTCTAGCATAAGACATTACCGTATAGGTCTCAAGCCTTCTGCTACTATAGGATAAAAAAAACGAGCATCCAGAATGAGCAAACTTCCAAACGCGAACGTTATGAGAGCACTCACTCACCACCCTGCGCTCTCTTTGGTTCTGTTTTGTGGGGCTTTACTCACGCAAACCTGTCATCCCTCCCTGAACCTGCGCTCCCTCCTCTCAGGGGTGTGTGCGTGTGTGTGTGTGTATGTTGAATGTGTATGTTGAGCGTTTTAGGGTGGTGGAGTAGGTGGGTTGTGGTGGGGGTGGTGGGTGGTGGGTACTCAAATCGTCCCACCTCCCTCTCTCCCAGTCAAGACGCTCCAAACTTGCGGAGCGCACCGCGGAAACTCTCCAAAAGAGTTTTCAGCCCCTGCTTCAGGACTGCTCCGAGTTGCAAGGACACAGGAAACGTTTGTGAAACAGCCGAACCAAAGAAGTGGAGAGAGTCGGGAATGGGGAAGAGGCGGAATGGTCCTCCAGCCGAGCGACACATGTGAGCCCAGAGGCCACCGGTAACGTTTTCTTTTTTTTTTTTTTTTTTTATTTAAAGGAAGACGGAGAAAGGGGCAGTGAGAAGAGAGCATAAAGGAGAGAGATAAAAAAAAAAAAGTCTCCAGGAAGGTGACTGTCACAAGTGTCCACATACACCTCGACACGATGATCTGCCTGCCGGGATTCAGCTGGGTCTTCCTGAGCGCTCTCTTGCACACTGTGGCACCCTGGGGCGCACAGCGACCGGACAGACCGAGGCAGTGCGACGCACCAAAGTCGGTGAGTCGCGCTGGGGCACTTTATCAAGCCAACATACCTGACATAACTGTTTACGCATATTGGAGCACAAAACGGCATTTGCTGCGATATGAGCCCGTGCGACAGTTTGTTACTCAGCCTGCAGATCTGACAGAGGACAGTGACACTTGATGTCAAAGTTTTCCTCAAATGTTATTTCACCTTTATAACGGTTAAAGTCATAATAATGACGTAGCCTACAGTTGTACTTATTTTATTTTTTATTTATTTTTTGGGGTGGGGAGTGACGGTATAAATGTATCATGAAAGTAAAATGTGATTATTATAAGGTCAAAGGTTACGACCATTTCAACATTTGAATGGCTTTTATTATTACCTGATAAACTGATGTGCAATATGATGAAAGGATGATAAAAGTTGGAATGAAATTGGGAATGTAAATGTAATATTAACAGGATAATGTAAATTACTGTCTAGAATGTAGGCTATAATAATAATAATAATAATAATAATAGTGAAATTTCTGTAGTAGTAATAATATAGACTGAGTTCAGGGATCTAACGCCAAACGTGACGGTTCTGGTATTTCTGAAGTCGCTCAGAAAATCCGCAGCTTCCATGAGACCCGGGCCTTAGAAATCAAAGGTGTTTGCCAAGAGAAATCTTTAGCGCTCGCCAACTTTATGGCTGTTTCTATGACAAACGCAAGTGGGGAACACCCACGGGTGACTTGACTTCATTTGGAAAAGTTTCTGACCTTTCAGAAGTGATCATGTTTCAGCGCAACACACGGCCCATTAAAGCACTTATCGGGCATATTGGTAAAATTATGGATGTGGGTTGAGCTCGTACCGTGAGGAAGTGCAGCGGCGCAGAGCAGCCAGTCACAAACTCCAGTTCAATTATAAGGTGTCTGCCGGTCCGTCTGCCTCCCACTGTGAATGCACGTGACGGAAAGAAAAGAATTTAATCAAAATCATCACTGCAAACATGATATCCAACACGCCTCTCTGTGGAGAAAAAGAAATCACGACAGAATCAAATATATGACCTCTGCAACCGGAGGGCTTTAAAAATGACACTTGGCCGTCCTGCCCGTGAGCGTGCACGTTACTGAGGTGGTCATTTAGGAGTCGTTTAGAGATCACAGGCTTGTGTTTCATTAGTGCGTTACGTCCTACGTGCGGATAACGGATCTGTGGTCAGAGATCACAGAAGGCTTCGTGCTCCTCCGCTTCATGTGATTTGTAATGCGTCAGTACAGTGGTCTCTGTGTTCTGTTAAGAGTAATTTTCCCCATAAAAAGGAGTCGAGGCTCTCCAGAAAAGACCACGCAGCTTTAGCTTTAGACTCTCTCCTCAGGACGCAGACAGGCACACTTTCCATGTCGAGAAGTCTCTTCATTTATGGGGAGGCCTAAGCGAATATTTGCACATTAAGGAATGACCAAATGCTACACATTAAAAAAGAAAAAAAAATGCTCTTAAAGTTTCCTTGTCTCACAAATATGATGAAGAATGCACTAATGCATCTTGTGCCGTCCAAAACATTCCACGCCCCCCTGCAGGGTCGGCCCGGACCCGGCCAATGTGAAAATTCAATTAGAAACTTTGGAATAGTTCAAACATGTCAGTGTATCTGCAAGAGCTGAACGTTGCTCTGAAATTAAATATAGCACTTTTGATTTATTTTGTCTAGAAGGAGACTGTGCCAGAATTTGCTGTATGTTCTCTGCAGTTAATTATGATGATAACAGAACATCCCACAAGAAGACTTCACTGGCTTTTGGCAGCTATTTGAAAAGCGTTGGCAGTGTGCAATATAATTGGAACACAGCTGAGGGAAATCTTGATTAAATTTTAGACGTAAACATTTTCTAAGAATAACTTTATTTTACAGTAATGGACTTCATCCCTCAAATGCCTGATTACACCGTGTCTCAGAAGCCAGAAGTTTGATATTGTTTATAAAAGCTAATTCTTTTTTTTTTTCATATTTGAATAATGCCAACATCAAAGTCATAGCACATGCACAGCACATTTTCAGAGCGCCTAACAAGAACCATATTTTAAATGCAATAGAGCCCTATGTTCATTTAAAGTGGCTGTGATTATTTCATTTCCATTGTGACATTGTTTTGTGTAAAGATAACCACCATAGACAAACACTTCCTGTAATATAAACCATAGAGGACAGAAACTGTGTTGTACTTTAGGCTGTCAGCACCACATCTCCCTGCCTGGTGTAAAAAAAAAAAAAATCACAAACAATAGTATCACAGCGGGGTCAGATCGGAGAGCAGGTTTCTTTCAGCTTTTGGCTTTTATGAGCTCCAGTGCAGTATATTTGCACTGCAGCCTTCAAAATGCTTCCCAGGCCGAAAGAGGCTTTGGCAACCGAGGTATGCACCTCAACAATACACGGGGGTCTGTTTACAGCCCAGAAGGCCCCTCTATAAACTGCCTGCCTGCACCACAGCAGCAAGCCCTCGCAGCACAGCCCCGAGCTGCCGTCATCTCAAAATGGTATTTCAATCTTTAACTTGTTGACCCGAGCCTATGAGCCAGTAAACCACAATAGAGGAAAAATGTGTCAGCATTACTTTTAAGGCAAGTTGAATTGCTCCAACATGATGACTCTGGTATTTTTGTTTCCTTTTGCTCTCAAAATCTTAACCTTCATCTTTTATTTTCTTTCCGCTTCTCCTGCCTCTGACTCTTCCACAGCAAAGTGACATGAACTCCTTCCTGTGGAGAGTAAAGCGTGCGCCTCCTCATCCACCGTCTTACTTATTTGGTACCATCCACGTTCCCTACACACGAGTCTGGGACTTTATCCCCAACAGCTCCAAGCAGGCTTTCCACAACAGCCCCAACGTTTTCTTTGAGCTAGACCTCACCGACCCTCTCACCATCTCCAAGCTGACTAGCTGCCAGCTCCTCCCCCACGGGGAGAACCTCCAGATGCTGCTACCTCGGGACCTGTACCGCCGCCTTAAACGCCACCTGGACTACGTCAAACACATGATGCCTTACTGGATGACCGCTGACCAGCGTGGCCGCGGCTTGTATGCTGACTATCTGTTCAACGCCATTGCGGGGAACTGGGAGAGGAAAAGGCCAGTGTGGGTGATGCTGATGGTCAACTCGCTGACGGAGTGGGATGTCCGGTCCAGGGGGACGCCGGTGCTGGACCTGTTCTTGGCTCAAGAAGCAGAGAGGATGAGAAAGACAACCGGGGCAGTGGAGCGGGTCGAGGAGCAGTGTCACCCCCTCAATGGGCTCAACTTCTCTCAGGTAAGAGGAATAATCTAAACACGGTTTTTCCCCCTCATTCTAGCATCTGATTCCCTGTGTGTACACAGCTGGAAGAGCTGGAGAAATTACAAGGGCAAGCCAGGCCTAGAGGGGGCATGAGAAGATCCTAAGATTGTGTATCCTGTATCCCTCTGTTTGTAGTAAAGTAGCTCGGAAGGCAAGCAAGTAGGGCTCTATAATCCACTGTGAAAGTTGAGTGTATGTGCACAGATTTTGGGTGTTGCACTGTCCCTGAAAGAAACAGTCAGAGAATGCGGGAGAAGACAATATGAGGAGAAAAAAGGGTGATTAAAACTTGTCTGCTGGAGACAGCTTTATGGTTATGGATGTCCCTCCACCTCACTAAACAAACACACTCACACAGCTGAAATGCAAAGAGAGTCTCAGGCTGAGCAATGCACATTCAGAAGAGATAAGAGAAGGCGAGAAGAGCAGCGAGCTCTCTCTCTTTCATGAATGCAGACTGTCTGTCTGGCTCTCTGTGGAAACACAGGTGTCTCACCGTAATCAGACACTGAAAGAGGAACTAAATAACTTAATTATTTGATGAGCAAAACATGGGGAGTGTATCCATCTTTAACTTCTCGTATCATGATAAAGAAATGATGGGAACATGAGTCTATTTAAAGAATTCAATCAGTTGGAGGTCACCTAAGTTGGAGGCTGGAGCGCATTTTTCAAACCGCGGGAGGTCCCAGTAAAAATCTGTGATGAGCAAGGGGAGGATGCTCTGTTCTAATACAACCTTTGATCAACATGACGGAGGAAAAAACATCTCAGTATGCGTGTGTATTCATAACACAACACATGTGCTTTGCATGCACGGCACGCCACACACGAAGGCACGCTGTAAGCATGCAAAGCTCCATACATGCACATTGGGAGTGCAGTGCAACAGAATCTGTGAAGACTTAAGCCTCCATGTGACAGGTCGGAGGGCTCCGGGGCTAATTTGAGAGGCAGTGGGCTCCTAGCCTCTCCTCTTTCATCAACACCTCCTAACTACGCTGTCAAAGTCGCACTGCTTGCCCTGCACATGCCTGAGAGCTTTTCTGCCCCTAGAAATAAGCTCAGCAAGGCACACTGTGCTTCTCAGTAATGAAGAGGATAAGTGGTAATGCTGTTAGCAGGGCTTTGCAGCTTTTGAAGACTGTTGTGTCCTGTACATTTTCCCATTCTTTATTATTAAGGGATTCATGTCTCTTGTTTTTATCGTCTTTGAAACAGTATCAGTCTAACTGACCCAATGCTGGCAGACACAGCCCCTAAAAACAACACTGTTTTAAATTACACTGTAAAAGAGTGTGGTAGCAGAACTGTCCAACTTTAGAAAACAGTGTTTATGTTTCTGGAGAACTTCTGTTTGACTTATCCTCATAATCTATTGCGAAAAACACAGGCAGAATTCACAGAATTTACAGTGGACAGTAAAACTTTTACAAGACAGGTGTTCAAATTCAGATAAGAGTTTTATTGTCAAGGTAATTTGGTTAAAATTGGATCATGGATAAGTTGAATTTCACCCCAACAAAGCACAAGCATCACGGGACTTCTGAGCTTCCAACCCCCTAGTTTCCAGATATGTATGAGAACAATTCAGAACTGAACTGAAACTGACATGGAAACCATTATTCTCAATTATAATAATTTGTGATTTAATCTGAACACTATGGTTGATTGGATCCCTCCACGCTTGACTGTAACGGCGATGAGGTCAGAAAAGGATGGATAGACAAAGAGAAAATGCGTGGGTGGGAATCAAAAGAAAGAGAAATGATACACTGGAGAGAGAAAGGCAGAGATAGAGACTGACCAGGGGAACAGGAAAAGTGCAAAGGCAGCCGTGGGGTTGAGAAAGCAGGGAGACTGATGTGTATCGTCTCACCGCTAACGCTAATCTGAAACATGAGCAATTCTGAGTCGGAGATCTGAGTTGGGAAAGGTTCCAAGCCCACGTAGCCTGTTATTTGTTCCCAATAAAAAGTAGCTGCTTAGAATATCCTGTAACTTTGCACTTTCAAACATGAGCGCTGGTGATTCATCATCTATCACATTGTGGATTTGTCAGAGGCACCTGGCAGTGGCTCGTCTTGAGGCACTGGGTTGTCCAGCTCCACAAGTTGTTGCCAGGGGAACCTGTGACTTCAGAGGATGTTGTTTTTAGACAAAAAGTGCTACAGCAAACACATCATCCTGTGTGGGATAGGAGAGGGCGCAGCGGGTGCAGGGATGCTCTGTTTGTAGTGGTGAGGTTGGTGGGAGCGTAGGAGGGATGGAGAGACGTTAAGTGTGCCAGAGCCCTCTTTAGACCATTGTGGTCTAATGAGACCTCTGTCTGTCTGAGATCTCTTTATAGTCTCTTTAGATCCCAGAGAGGTGTGGATGTCTCTGTGAGAGGGAGGTTAGAGACTGTGGAAACAAAGGCGGGTCATGATGCATGGTTCTTCTCCACTTCTGTGGAGTCCAATGGAGGTTGACAGATGGGCGGGCCGGCTAGTACCAAGAGGGTAAAACTAAAGCGCCCAGAGTCAATATCACCTATTACACTTCCTTTTCCCTCAAGGGCGGATTGTTAAATTACCATCACAATTTGTCAAGTAAATGTATAAATAATGACTCATAAGATGAAAAGTGCTTTCTGCTGTGGCCTGCAGCGAAGGCCTGTGTAACGATCTCAGCAGCCTCAGCATCACACTGGTACAGCGTACCGGTGGTGCACAGTATCAAACCATAGTGGCTTATTTCCACCTAGATACTGTATATTGTTGGAACTAAGATGTGGAACAAAAATGGCTTTAGTGCAACTAACTACTTTTGGGAAACTCGAGGGTGGCTCCAGCCTGTGGGCCTCTCTCACCCTCACCAAATAAACACCCATATTTATTTTCCCTGGGTCGCATTGCAGCCGAGGCCACTGGCCCATGTCGGAGAGAAATTACATCATATCGGTGGCGCCTGTCTCCTGGGCAGAGGTCAAAGGTCACGGTGGGAGGTGGTAGTGGAGCCGCGGTGCAGCAGAGCGGTAAGGAGACTGGCAGTCTGCTAGGGTCAGTCTGGGCACTGCTGAGCAGCCAGGCAGGCAGCGCCCAATCTGATAGAGTACCTGGCTCCACCT
>NW_019524820.1:910707-913207 GCF_002814215.2 Seriola lalandi dorsalis | reverse complement strand
CACACATTATATTTCTACAATACATATTTGCTCATCACAACAAGGGAAACTGCAGTAAATTGTACAGGGCTGGAGGTTGTTTTCTATGGGAAGGGCAGGTAGTTTCCAGGAAGGCTGAGGTTAATCTCAGGTTGTCTGGGCCAGAGGCTGATTGATCACAGACAGGAGTGTGACTGACTGATTTCCTCAGAGACCCACTTGGCCCCTCTGGAATGTTGTTGTCTTTTGGGACGTTGTTGTTTTATAACCTTTGTTTAACCAGGTTAGCCGAGCGGAAACCACTGGATCACTGAGCGTATCTGCGATGTAACGAGTGCGCTGCCGAAGTTTCGTGGTCACATCCTTCACCAGTATGTTTTATCCAACTTTAACTTTGAGATGGGGCTGGAATGTAGAACAACAGTTTTTAGTTTGTAAATACCTGAGAAGCACTTTTGGTGGTCATTGTATCAGGTGTTCACACAGTATTTTTTGCCGGTGGGAACGCAGCCTTTAACCTTTATCTGTCTATTATCTATCTATTATGAAATAATTCTTCCAAATTAAGAGGCAAGATACGTCATATATAGCGGCCCTCAGAAAGACACGTGTAAGTGTTTTCTATCCATCTGCAAATTGCAATTGCAAAAATACAGGTTTTCTTGACATGACACAGCTATAGTCAAGGTTCAGGCACAGTGTGGCTAAGTTTAGGAAATGATTGTTATCACGGTTAAAAGAAATTAACGTTGACTGTTGGTAGGCAACAGGAAATGAACAGGAGACTCCCGTGTCAAAGTCCAATATTTCGTTGATCCATCCGACTACCCCGACCTGCTGCCGCTGCAGATGTTATGGCTCCGAGAGCAGTGTCATACTGTTTCCAACTGTGGGAGATATCTGTGGTGCTGCACCCAGTTGTTCATATGAAAAGTTAAAAGAAATATTTGTGTAAAGACTGACAAAAAAAAAAGACAGCTTAAGAGAAGAAGTTCAAACCCTGGCTCCTTTTTCAAGTCAACTCTCCAATCACAATGTGAAGTGGGTTTGAATGTTAGATTGTCAGCTTTTATGAAGGTCTGAAGCTATTCAACAATCCAACAAGCAATTCTGATGAAACATACTGGCAGCTTTAGTCTGCTTCCAAACATGTACTGCTTTAAGTGTGTGATCATATGTTGTTCAACCACAGGAGAGCTGGAGCAAGAATTTTACCCATAAGCAGACATGGACAATTGGGGCTAAATAGGACAAGTATAGTAGCGGTAGAATAATAATGCACTGATTTCTGTCCACACCATTTATATTTAAAATCACAGAGGAGCCCATTTTTAACTGCACAACAGCCATAAATCATTTAATTAACATGGGCCATGAGATGGAACCCGACAAGTAACCAGACAGTGTGGTGTATCCGTATCACCCAGTGTGGTGGACATGGAAAAAAGATTGCCAGTACGCCGCGGCATGCGGAATTCCATGTCAGACGCTCGGTGGTGCGAGATGAACTCAGCGTCTCAGACTGCCTGTGACATCAGACACACACACTACCACACCTCTCACACACCACAGGCCAACAGTCATAAATAGGTGCCAGTAGAGAACAACTGCATGTGTGTGTGTGTGTGTGTGTGTGTGTGTGTGTGGAGCAAGGCTTGTCTGGGATTAGGTAGCATTAGCAGAGCCCTCTCACTGAACCTGGTTTTAATGTGACCCATGCGTCTTTTCTGCCCTGTCCCCATAATACACAACCCAGTGGACCACTTCAGCTCTGCTTACACCCTGCCCCTACACCTCTCACCTTTCTATACCCCCTTTTTCCAAAAGCACACATGTTCATGCTCATTTTCACTCTCACACCATTTGTTTGCATTATCCTGCAAGTCAAATAATAATGTTTTAGGTTTGGTTTTTATGTTTATTTATCCAGTCAGACTTCTAGGGAACATGTACGTCACTTTTTTGGCAATATTGTGAGTCACCCATTAGTGCATATTCACACTTGGATCTATCCTGGATGATAACACTTTGATTCTACTACCGGTCTCACATAGAAAGGGGTGATTAAGAAGGAAGGTGGTTTTTTTTTTACGATTTAACAATCTGCCACTGAGTTGCACTACTTGTAAGAGTCTAAATAGGTTCAGTAGAACTGGGCACTTGCCATAGTCTGCAATAACGTACTCAAAATTCAGTTTAAAACTTCAGCCCAAATTCAAATTTTATAAACCTGTCTGGTTGTTCATTTAGTTTAAGTGAGGCTCGTGTGTGAAGAGACACATGCCCTTCGTCAGGAAGGAGTTGATAGTCTTGTTTGGCCTTGTAAACCACTGATGTCATGCTTGTAAGAACTCACAAGAACTAAGGCCAATAGCTGTTTTTTTGCTGCTACAGACTGAGTGTGCATTTGCACAACTCAGTCCCAAAGTCCCTGACTGAAGTGAAAACTGCCAGTTGTAGCTCTTGAAACAAGGCTGCACTCGTAAACTTTATTAGGGAGTGCATAAATCCTGTCATCCCC
>NW_019524820.1:909764-910687 GCF_002814215.2 Seriola lalandi dorsalis | reverse complement strand
CCCCGCCTCTGCGCAATCGGGTACAGCGACGCCCTTCACACACCTCTCCATCTAAGAGTGCCTCTTAGTTGAAGCAGAAAAAAAAAGAAAAAAGAGGCAGACAGACAAACCCGCAGAGAGACAGGCAGGCAAGAAGTGAAGTAGGCAGTCAGAGAGTGAAGTGTAGCGCTGAGGAACGTTGGGCAAACGGACAGGCAGGAGGGGAAGCAGACAAGCAGGCGGCCAGGAAAGCAAGACAAGACAGCAGGTAGAGAGACATGGAAGCAGGAGACAGGCTGTAGTACCATTAGCAAGATGTCAGACGCACATGCTCTGGTACCAGTTCACACAGTTTTACAGGGACTGAGGTAAGTGAAAGCACAAACACAGAACTTCACAGGTCAAAGCGAGCTGAGTCACCAATTTGAAAAATGTTACCGCCTGTTCTCAGTGACTCTCCTCTGCACTACAGCCTTGTTCCGCCCCTGTGACAAATAACAGGGGGATCTATTTTGTGTCTGCATGTATGGGTCTGTCTTTTTCAAGCACAATATGGTGGTACATTCGCATGTATTCAGCTTTTCCAAATGCCATACCACCTCAGTCTGGATTAGACCGGCGAAGTGTTGGACAATTATTTAAAAACTGACCCCAAACCAGCAGCTGACCACCTGGATTGGCAACAGGCCTCGTGTTACTGAAGCCTTCATCAAAATCCTTCAGCCCCTGGTCTATAAATGTGTTTTACCTCGGTGTGCCCTCAGTAGCTCAGGGGATTTCAGGCATTTGTGCATTCAGGCCTCTGTTTCACCTTTCAAATCAGAGTTCCCAGAACCTTCTCTGAGCCAGAGCGACTGAGGGGGCTGGTTGCTCTGTCCTTACCCTCTGGATGACCCCACCCCCCTGGCTAGAGCCCCAGTAGCCCCATCCACAACCCCCCCCAC